>NC_029791.2:43252634-43289843 GCF_000816755.2 Arachis ipaensis | reverse complement strand
CACTAAAACACCAATATACCGATATACTTAAAAGCTTTTCAGTTTTATTATTACGTGTAAAACAATCAATCCAACTTAAAATATAAAGAATATAAATAAAGAGGGAAGAAGGAGCAGCATGTAGCCCTGTAGGTTCTTTCAAACTCGTTATCGATTACCAAACACAACAAACAACACATCATCAGACTTCAGAGTCCACTAAACTTCCGAAAGAGACACTAAAACAACACAAACAAAAAATTAAATAAATGAAATAAAATAAATTAAAAACCAAACCAGTCCTTCTCATTTAATAAAAATCCAAATACGCTTCTCTTCTCACCAACATCCCAGTTATTCATCATTTCCTTTCTCTAATTGCGCTTTGTTAAAGCACTCTCCGATGGCATGGAAACACAGAAAGCTCTTCCCAGCACAAACAAACCAAACCCAAGATTGTTCTGGGTTATGTGACCCTGCATGTCCGTACAACTGTTACACCAATTACCCTGACTACTATTTTTCACCACCACCACCACCTTCTTCCACCATTTCTGACCACTCCGGCAACCACATCTCCTCCTACTTAATCATCCTCATATCGTTATTCTCTGTCATTTTCCTTCTCATCTGTCTATACGTCGTGAAACTTAAGTGCTACGCCGCCTGGTGCAGGCGGAGGCTCGTAAACGGCTCTGTCCGCACGCAGTCGGACGACGAGTTTGTCAGTGAAAATCAAATTGATCATCCGGTGTGGCTAATAGCCACGGTTGGTTTGCAACAATCCGTTATAAATTCTATAACCGCTTGCCGGTACAGAAAGGACGACGGTTTGGTTGAAGGAATAGAGTGCTCTGTTTGCTTGAACGAGTTTCAAGAAGGGGAAACGTTGAGGCTCTTGCCCAAGTGTAGTCACGCTTTTCACATTCCGTGTATTGACACGTGGCTACGCTCTCATACAAATTGTCCTCTTTGCCGAGCTCGTATTGTTTCTAACAACAATGCAAATTCTGAAACAGGAATTTCAAATTCGATCTCAGTGGGTCAAGAAAACGGTGGTAGTGGTAACGGTTTTAGAAGGAATCCGAATCAAGAGGAATCGAGAATCGAGGGTGGATTAAGCAGCGATAATATGTTTACTAATTTCGACATGGAAAACAGTCCTGGAGCAGGAGAGGTCAGCGAGTTAGTTGAAATTGAAGGAAGATTCAGTGAGGAATCGAATTCGAAGGAGCGAGTGGATTTCGATACATGTCATAGTGTTTCTTCCCAGGTACTCATTGATCTAATTCAGGTTCGTGGGATTCCGACTGATGAGATACAAACGGAGATTGTAGCGAATTCAGAACCTGAAATTCACACGGCAGATCATATAGAAGATGGTGACAGAGTTGCAGAACGTGGATAGGAATGAATCAAAAAGGGATGTGAAACAAAGCGTGGTTCTTCAATTGAAGAATGTTTGTATATAGGTCCGGCTTCTATGCAAAGGTCATCCTCATGCAATTGAAGGATTCTATAGGTTCCATGACCATAAGTGTAAACTCAACTGATCCCTGTTGTTATTATTTACTATTATTATTTTGGGTTCAATTTCAATCTGTTTATTAAGATGTACATAGAAAAATGGCTTGAGATATGTTAGCATGATCTTTGCAGTTTTGCTTCGTAACTATGAAGGCACCATTGAAAACAATACAGAGCTATAGAGTTTTGCTTATGCTGCTATGCTTCATGTGCCTTTGAAAAGCTTGATTTTGTGTTCCACAATTTTATTCTTTTAGCAATCGTCAAACATAAAACAAATACTATATATATATATATAGGTTTTTGCTTCGGTACGATGATAAATTACCGATACGTTTAAAATATAGACAAATAATAATATGGCATTGGCATTTACTTTATTCCATTAGACAAAAATACCATTTTAAATCAATTAAAATTCAAAATTCAACTAATCCTAATTTTATATTTTTAAATAATTTAAACAACAGAATAAAAACATATTTGAAAAAAAAAATTAAAAAATTATTCTTTCATCTAGAAAAACCCTATCTTTGAACACCGTTTCTGAAAAATAAAAAATATCAAACATTGTTCTTCATCTTTTTAAGGTTGTCTAGCGTTATTCTCTCCTCTTCCTATCTCTCCTTCTCTCTCTCCCTGGAGCTCGATCTCTCTCATCTGTCTCACAGTGGCGGCGCACTCGAGCTCTCTCCCTCTCTCGTCTCCGGTCTCGCAATCAAGGTCGTTGTCGCTCTTCTCGTCTCCGGGACTGCTCGTCGTCGTTGCTCTCTGTCTCGTCATTGTCTTGCACTCAGTCGCACGCCTTCGTTGTGCTCGTCGGCGGCGGCGGCAGAAGCAGTAGGTCCTGGGACTCGTCGTCTTCTTGCTTCGAGTCTCGCCGTCAGCTTCCTTCACACAATCAGAAGCTGCTTCCCGATTTGGTGAGTTTTAACAAATTTTCTTTTTCTTTTCATTTGTAATCGAGAGCATCATCATTTTTCATATGACTCGGTAGAGATTAGACTGACAATGCAGCCACTTTAGCGCCTTAGTGGGGTTTCTTGTCAAAAATCAAAATTTCACATTTCACACACACATATTTGGTAAATAAACCCATCAATAAAAATCAAATCAATAATCAATATTAATTATAAAATCCGAATCACTACAACTTTCTTCAGACCCCTTTTTCTCTTTTGTGGAGCATTACCAATTCTCAATGGAAGTAAATCTTGTATCTATTCGTTTGTTTTGTTTAATTTTGATCAAAATTTGTGTTTTCTCCTTCTTCTTTTTTAATTTATGTTTCGAAGATTAATCATTTATTATACTGAGTTCATTCCAATTGCATCCTTATAAGATTCTTTTACTCTGAGCTGTTGTTTTTTGTTCCATTTAATTTATTTTTTGGGTTTCCATTATTGTTGAGCATATTGAAGATAAGTTATTCTTTATGCTGGACGAGGAAGCCAATTATGAATATGTAACACTTTGACTCTTTACTACCAATTATTTGAATTGAGGGACATTTTTCTTGGCTTCTTTCATGTTTCATGTGATTTTAATGCATCTAATGCGAAATATACCTTCATTCTTTGGTGAAGAATTAGCTGTTGATGATTATATTATTTGTTGTTATTTGAATAATTAATTTTCTTGTCGATGCTTGAGCCATCTTCTAGAAGCTGCAGGAAGTTTCTTCCTACATATTTTCACCTGATTTTGGCAAGGCAAGAACATGGAAAAGGGTCGGACACTGGTGATTGGCGAGTACTTCATTTGCAAAAGTTGATATCACTTGCTTATCAGGTGCTGCTTACATACTAGAATATACTAGCATAAATGTTTTACCTATTGCACTTTGATTGGTATTGAAGACAATAATAATTTATTAACCGGTCGCCTTTGATGAGTGGAGGCACTACATTTGATAACGGAAATATTGAAGTCATGGGTGACACTGAGTAGCGATAATCAGAAATCTAGAATGCAGTCGAAAAGGTTCATAAGAGTAATTTGGATAAGCTCTCCAATTTAATGAAAGCCTAAAGGGAATAAAGGTAAACTTCAGATGTCTTCTTCTAAGATCCTATTCATATTTAATGTAGTAATTTTCAGATGTCCCAATAGCTCCTTTCTTTTTTGGGGGATCTTATTTGCTTACCCCAATCTTTGGTTTGTTCCCAGCTTGACTTGGGTTCAGCACCTGATGAATTGCCGCATCCAAATTCTGACCAACTAAAATGGACGGCGATAACTTCCAGTGCCACTCAAGGTGATACTCTTCCGCAACCACAAACAGCAGAATCAGCCAGGAATGTTTTCTTGGTACTAGATCTAAATATGATGCTGTCCGAGGATGATTCTTACATGGACATCCAACATGGGATGAGTTGAGAAATGCCACCACGACAACAGTTGATGCTCCATCATGCTAGATTTCTGAATGTTTGAACAAGCTGAGAAACTCCATGTTTTCAATCAGAGGCTTCGCAAGGTGTTAGGTTTGAACAATTGTAGAACACTGTACAGGCCAAGAGTTTTTGTGAGGCTCTTAATAATAGCAAAAATTACAAAGGAAGTCTTGAATGGGACAAACAAACTTGATCTATCTGCCAACTTTGCTAAAGGAAGAAGTGGTAGTCATGAATTAAGTGTTTCTTTTAATTCTTTTTTTCTTTGTTAGTTCTAGAATTAGAGGGCTATATAGGTGATGCTTAAGTAGCAAGTTTATACTAATTCACCAATCATCAAGAAGCTCTATTATTATTAATAAACTTGTATTCCTTATCTCATTTACCTTGCAAAATCTGTTTATACTTATTTCATTTGTTGTGATGATGAAGTAAATAATAAAATGTAAATTAATAAAAATAAAATAAATTGTAAAAATATAAATAATTTTAAACATACATATAAGTATATAAAATACTATTTACACACCAAAATCAACCACTAAATATTTGTGCATAAATATTTATAATTTAACTTATTTTAATGTGTATTTTATATTTTAATGTGTATTTTATTTTAGTAGCTGATTTTAGTATGCACCTAATATGATTATTAAGTGTAATATAGAATTTTGTTTATTTATTTTAAATAAAAATATTGAAATTAAGCCAAAAGATTATGACAAACTATGTTAATTTTCAGCTTACAAAAAATGAGATGCTTTAAATACCCCCTCTTATCTGTTTTTATCGATCATTTTACACTCTTCATTCTCTTCTACAATAATTATTATTGTTGTTGTAATTGTTCTAGGGATTTATTTACAAGGAGGATTAATATTGAAACCAAATATTCTCATTGAGGGAATGTTTCACAAAAGAGGACAACTTTGGTGGAAAAAAAAGCTTATATGGTAGATTGCTTAAGCTTCACTTCTACAAGTTCAATGCAACGGTACAAAACAAGTTCAAGTGGATCCAAAATACACATAGTGTCAAATTATCAGACCAACTTATTGCAAACTTCATATATAGAGTTTGCAATCCCAACAGCTTTGTGAAATACACTCTCAAGTTCTGCATCTTCTACGTCGTCTGAATCCAAAGCCACATCCTTCAAGACATTAAGAATGATCGAAACAGCCACTTGTACTTGCTCAAAATTACACCTCTTAATGAAGGTAAAGACTGAAAAGAAGAAATAAGCATAAGCAAATGCTTGCAAGTAATATGGCTCCAAATAATTGCCAGTGCGTGTGATATAAATACTCATCCCAAATTTTTTAGCCTTTGAAGTTCATCAACAAATACACTTCATCAAGTCAATACAAAACTAATATTAAGTGGTAAGAAATGTTCGTCGCTGGTTTTTATGATGAAATAAACAAGGTCATATATAATATAACTGGATATGAAAGTGTGGTTAAATATCAAGCTGAAGCCAAAGGCCTAGACAAAGATTTTAAATTTGATATGAAAGTCTAAGCTATGACTTGTTTACTCCTCACTGTATTGGAAGAATCTACTGCTTTAAGCTTTGGTAAGCAAGTTCCAAAGAAAACTTCTTTCATAACCCTAGCAACATCATTGACATTTTGCATTCGGCCAAAACTAGAAATCTTATCTGAAGATACTGGTGCACTATCAACCATTGCTGGTGCAACTTTGTGCTGCTTGTTTAGAAAAGAATTGACAACACCCTCTTTTGTGTTTAAATCATGAGCAGCACCTCCAGTGGGTAAAAGGATCTGAAATGCTTGAACTTGAGCAACATCTGTAGCGAGTTTACCCTCCGATGGCTCTACTCATGAATTGTTGGAAGCAGAATCATGCATATCAGAATTCTGCACCTTCTCTATTTTCAACCCTGCAAAAGTATAAATTCTTTATATCACATCCAAACAAAATGTCAAAAAAATGTCAAATTCAGTATTCAAAGAAGCTAACAGCCAAAAAAGTATCCAAGCAGAATATTAAAAAAATTTAAATTTAAATTTAAATTTCACAAAAAAAAAAATAACAGAAGGGAAGTTTGGCACTTTTTAACCAAGCATCATTCTCCAAAACCATGGCCCCTTACAACAATAGTGCAAGTGAAGGGGGTTAAAATACAGTGCTTCAGAAACAGTTATAGAGGATACCATACCCGATGATCTACTGCCTTCAATTTAGGTAAAGAACAATGCTAGGGAACCAAAAGGGTATTAACCAAAAACCAGCCAAATACCTTTGGGTGAATTCAAAATCTCTACGAGTTAATATATATGGATGTTTCTTCTGCTAAGTATCAGAATGTTTCTTTTTCATACTAAATGGATGTTCTTTTATATATTTTTCGAATTTTTTTGTATTACAAATGTGCATGTCAAATGAATATTTTTTTTATATTTTTGTAATTGTGTAGTTTGCAGTCTCTTTAATCCTCATTCAAATCATATCCAAGAGGGCTAGCATATAAATAATGATTCGGGTGTGGGTAGGGCATCAATCCATTTGTAGGAGCTGCCAGCCATGAAACTGGATTTTGATGGAAGTAACTCATTGTTGTAGGACCTTGGAACATTGGAAATTGCATATTCTGGTTTGACATGAGTGGAAGGATATTTTGAGGCTGAGAACACACATTAATGGTAGAAAAACCATTTTTAAAATTGTGGCCAGTTTCCACCGCAAGATTCCCCAATTTATCACTTCCCGTGCCATCCAAGGACTGACTATACAGTGAACATGACCTTGCCAAACCCTCATCATTTGCAAGGGAGAGCCTCCAGTTGTGCATATTCCAGGCTCTTCGGAAGCAACTTCTGTAGATCTACAAGAACCTTCAGCTTCTACTTGAAAACCATTGTTACACCCTTCATCTGCACTTAATCTCTTTGAATTACAATCCTCATAATAACGATTACCAGTGTTGCCAGATGTCGGTGATAGAAGAGGAGTGGGTCACGGTGGGAGGCGGAGAGGGCCTGACGGTGAGAGAGAGAGGTCTGTGTGTGTGATTGTTGGAGGTGGGTAGGTTAATGTGAGAGAGAAGATGAAGCTTTTTTTAGGTTTTAATTAGGTTTACTTAATCAAATTTAAATTTTTTAAATTTTGAATTTAAAAAATTTAAAATTAATTGTTAATATAAATTAATGTGATTTTGTTTAGTTTTTAGCTGATAACCTTTTGGTTCCATATACTTTTCCTAGGTAAAATACGGTCCAACATCTCAAGCTTCCCACAAAGTCTAATAATTGGGGGCAGATAATGCCTAGGTATAAAGTTATCCACCTTAAAAAAAAAACGATGTCAAATTGTAGCATACAGAGAAGTAAAATATGGAATTAAAAATAAATAAATAAGACTATTTAAAAGAATAAGCTATAGCCTACCAACAAGACTACAGTAAATGGATCAATTGCTAAATAAATTGATATCATATTTAAATGGATCAATTTATACCATGATTGCTAAATTAAATGGATCAATTTACAGCAATACTATAGTAACAAGTTTTAAAAATTTACAAGTTGAAATTCACATTTGGCTTCAAACAAATTTGTACAAGATGATCTATATGAACAATTTAATGAGTCTTCTCATGAGGCATGAAGCTTGCTCTACTTATATTCCATCATTCTCCATCTGTGTGTACTGTTACAATCGCTAAGGAGCAATTTAATTTTAGGTTTCCATAGTTCCATGATCCTTTTCCCTTCACACCCTACAGCCTTGGATCATACACATCTCATAGGATATCCTGTTAACTACCTATAAAGGAGAGAACACATAAATAAATAATGAAATTTTTTTTCATGAAAGATAAAAATGTGTAGCTCAAAAAGATATAGTCTTACCACAGATTTGGGAGAAATGCTAAGATTATGTGGAACTTTCCTTAAGCAGTTCGCATAACGAAAATCCAGAATGTTCATTTCGGTGACCATCTTCCTTACCGATAATTTTTACATGAACAAACACCACCTTCAAAATGATGAAAGCGATAGGCATCTCTTACAATAATAGCACGATTCTGTCACGGAAACATACTTAATCCAGTTGTGGCAATCACCACATACACGTAGGTTTTTGAAAACTCAAATGGGAGTGGAGCTAGACAAACTAAGCAATCCAAAAGCAATAGCCAGTTTTTCACTGTGAATAATTTGCGTTGAATCCTAGTGCGTGAAATTAAACTCCGCAAACTTCGCACAGATAGACCGACAAGTGTACCGGGTCGTCCAAGTAATACCTCAGGTGAGTGAGGGTCGAATCCCATGAGGATTATCGGATTGAGTAAGCAATGACTATCTTGCAAATCTTAGTCAGACGGATAGAAAAGATGGTTGCTGTGAAAAATGCATAAAAACAAAATAAGAAAAGAGTTACTGGATTGGTGTGAAATTAATGATAAGAGAGCAGTTGAGGTTTCGGAGATGCTTTCTCTTTCTGGATCAACATTTCTCATTGTCTACTTCAACAATGGATAATTCATTCCATGGCAAACTGTAAGTGATTAACGCCGGGGCTAGTGGTCATTACTCTCCTCTGCTTCAAATCAAACGCCGGTGCTAATGGTCATCCAATCTGAACGAGGATGAAGCTTGATAAACCACTATTTTATGGTTTTTATTGTGCTTAATTGTATGGTTTTATCAATTCTTTACCCACTTATTCATATGATTGGCATGCATTTATATTTCCTTCCAAAAATTATTACATGATTGAATATTTTCTTCTTAAAGACTTTTAATTATGTATTTTAATTCTCCTTCATTCCATTAGATGCCGTGATCTGTGTGTTAAGTGTTTCAGGCTTTATAGGGCATGAATGACTTGGATATTGGAAAGGAAGCTTGCAAAAATGGAAGGAACACAAGAAATTGAGGAGATGACCAGCGAGAAGTGACGCGGATACATGGCTCACGCAACCGTGCGACATAGAGGAAATCGCAGTGACGCGGACGCATGGCTCACATGACCGCGCGGATTGGAACTGCACAAGTGACGCGGAGGCGTGGATGACGCACACGCGTGGCAAGGTAAAATGCCGAATGACGCATCCGCATGAATGTCGCGATCGCGTGACATGCGCGATCTGCAGAATCTGCAGAATTCACTGGGGGCGATTTTGGGCTCTGTTTTGACCCAATTTTCGGCCCAGAAAAGCAGACTTGAGTCAAGGAACATGGAGAAACGAAAAACAACAATTCATTACAGACAATTCTCAGTTTTAGATCTAGTTTTACTCCTCCTCTAGGTTTTCTCTCTGCACATTCATAGTTCTTAGGATTTATTTTTATTACTTTTCGCATTGGGATATTGAGAAGAGTTATTACCTCCGTCAAGACTTCGTCATTCTCGTTTGTTTTCTTTACCTGTCTCTTACTCTTCCATGTCCTTTGTTTACTCAAAAATATTATTGGATTATTTTTAGAATTTATTAATACAAGAACTATTTTTATTTTTAATTGATCCATTTGATTATTACTTATCATGTCTTTCTATATTTTCCTTTTCTATGTTATGAATTCTACATTTACAATGAGCGAGTAGTTCCATAACTTGGATGGGAGTTGATTGAAGGGAAGACCTTGAGTTGGAATGCTTAAAAGAAAAATTGTAATTGGGTTTATTGTTGGATTGCCCTCTAGTCACTGACACCAATCCTTTTCAATTGAGCGGATTGGAACTTGTGAATAGAAACAGCTTTCCAACTTGCTTGACTTTCCCATACCTAGTAAGGGATAACTAAACAGAACAACTCTCAATTATCAATTAATCTTGAGAGTACTTCAACAAGAATAGGGCTTCCAACTAATCTACTCCCAGTCAAGGTTTTTATTTAAAATTACATAAATTCTCCAATTTAATTTCCCGTTATTCAACTCAAACCATTTTTGAAAACATCTGATTAATAAAATAGCACATCTCTCTGCAACTCGTTGGGAGACGACCTGGGACTCATACTCCCAGTATTTTAATTTAAATTTTGTGACAACCCTTCTAAATTGATAAGCGGATTTCTGGTTGGTTAAGAACTGTACTTGCAACGTATCTCTTCTAATAATTTCTTAACTCACCAATTTTTGCCACGTCAATTTTTGGCGCCGTTGTTGGGGAGTTGCAATAGAGTGCTAAAGTTATTAATTGGAATTTATTTATTTGCATTTTATTTTATTTTGCTACTATGAGCTTCATGTTTCTTTCGTTAAATGACGCGTTCACTTCCTGATCCAAGCTTGCCAGTATTCGATCCTGAGATTGAAAGAAATATTTCACGAATAAGGCAAGCTCGGCGTCAGTTAGTCCTCTCTGAGGGCGGATTTGAAACGTCACTTGAGGAAGAAACAGGCTCCCTTTCTGCTGATTCGGTTGATTTACGTGCAGGTGACATGGTAGCACCTAGGAGAATTACTATCCAGGAGGCTGGAGCCCCTGATTTTTCAATGCAACCGTTTCAAGCGCATCACCCAGCGGTGGCTACAAACTTTGAAATAAAAATAGCACTGCTCAATTTGATGCCCAAGTTTCATAGCTTACCTGCTCAAGAGCCTATCAAGCACCTTAGAGACTTCCAAGCAGCCTGTTCTACTGTCAGGCGTGATGGTGCAGATGAAACTTCAATTTTGTTAAAAGCCTTCCCATTCTCTCTTGAGGGAAAGGCAAGAGAGTGGTACTACACTCAACCCGCAGCAACTGTATCCGACTGGGATACACTTAGAAGAGAATTTTTGGAAAAATTCTTTCCAACTGAAGTTACTGATAAACTGAGGAAAGACATTTCCATGATTGTTCAGGACGAATCCGAGACTCTCTATGAATACTGGGAGCGCTTCAACAATCTTCTGGAAGTATGCCCCCACCATATGATTGACAAGATAGTATTGCTTGGCTACGTAACACATGGCATGAGGCCCCAAGATAAGACTATATTGGAAAGTGCTAGCAATGGGTCTATGAAAAAGTACAAGACCACTGATGAGGCATGGCATTTGATCACCGACTTAGTTGAATCTACAAGGAATTACAGGCAGAAATAAGGCCGGTCAAAAGCTGTTGCAGAGGTATCTTCTAGCAAGGAGACTACTGCTCTGGCTCAGAGTATAAGTGAAATGACCACCTTACTGAAGCAGATGCAGTTGAGTCAACAACAAGCGCATCAAAGCCAACAGCTAGTCCCACAGAGAGTGTGCGGAATATGTGCTGATTACAGCCATTATACTGATGAATGCCCGCAACTCCAACAGGAAGACAACATCGTGGCAGCCACTCATAACTTCTATGACCGCCCCAACCAAGGGTACAATCAAGGTGGCAGTTACAACCATGGATGGCATGACAATTCCAACCAAGGTTAGAGAGATAATTCTAACCAGAATTGGAGGGACAACAATAACAGAGGAGGCAGAGACAATCAAGGATATCAGAGGTGGAATAATAACAACAACAGGCAGCAGAACCAGAACCAGCCTTACAGAGCACCTCACTTGAGGCAGTCCCAAGGGGCACAGCACAACCAACAACAAGTTCCGCAGATCACTCAATCTAATTCCTCTCCGAGTGAAGAGGCCATTCAATCCATTGCACAAGGACAAAGGAACATGGAAAGTTCACTTAATGGCCTAGCATCTGCCATACAAGCTCTCATATCTCAGCTGGTACCACCCAATACTTCAAACACTCAACAGGAAAACTCCAGTGGAATTCCTTCTCAACCCTTGCCCAATCCGAAGGGTGGCATCAATGCCATCACCCTAAGGTCTGAAACTACACTGCAAGAGAGGAATCAGGAGGAACCAAACCCACCAGAATACGCCTCAGATGAAGAGGTAGTGAAAGTAGAAGATGTTGAAGAGGAAGAGGACATACAGGACATGGATGAAGAAGAAGAAGCTCAATCACAGGAAGAAGCACCAGAGGATGCTGAAGCTGTGAAGGATGCCATTCCTATTCCATTACCACAAATTGCAAGGAAGGCCAGGAAGCAGTTGGAACCTGACCCCAAAATGGTAGAGATATTCAAAAAGGTTGAGGTAACTGTTCCCCTTTTTGATGTTATTCAGCAGGTACCTAAGTACGCAAAGTTTCTAAAAGATTTATGTGTACATAAAGACAAAATTAATGAATTAGAAGCTATTCCTTTAGGTAGTTCTATATCTGCTTTAATGGGAGTTATACCTGAAAAGTGTAGTGATCCAGGTCCATGTATGGTTAATTGTATTATTGGTGGTGTGATATTTTCTGACTGCATGTGTGATTTAGGAGCATGTATTAGTATAATGCCTTTGTCCATATATGATACCTTGAGGCTCCCTCCCTTAAAAAGGTCGGCAGCTCGTTTTATGTTAGCAGATAAAAGCATTATTATGGTGGTTGGAATAGCTGAAGATGTATTAGTGGGCATTAAGGGGCTCACATTTTCCATTGACTTTTATATCCTGGAGATGCCCCAAAATGACTCAGAGAAGCCATCATCAATCCTACTAGGAAGACCATTCCTGAAGACCTCAAAGTTCAAATTAGATGCTTTTTCAGGAACATACTCTTTTGAAATAGATGGCTGAGTAGTAATCTTCAATCTGAATGGAGCTATGAAGCATCCTCCAGAGGATCATTCTATCCTCCAGTGTGACATCATAGATGAAACCGTGGCTGAAATTCACCAGGAGGAATTTGAAGAGAAGTACATAGGACAAGGTCCGAGTGTGGGGACACTTTCTGAGGACAATGACAGTGCTTTACCATTGTTACCAGCTCCAGACAACCCAGAGCCTAACCATGAGCAGAAGTTAGAATTGAAACCACTCCTTCCACACCTCAAATATGCTTACCTTGAGGACAAGCAGAAGTTTCCAGTTATCATTGCAAGGAAACTCACTTCTCAACAAGAAGAGCAGCTACTTAGTGTGCTGAGGAGACATAAGAAGGCAATTGGTTGGAGTTTGGCAGATATAGTAGGCATCAACCCTCAGGTCTGTAAGCACAAATATTTTTAGAAGAGGGAGCAAGACCTGTCCGTCAACCCCAGAGAAGACTGAACCCCACTATCCTAGAGGTTGTCAAAAAGGAAGTGACCAGACTACTAGAGGCAGATATCATCTATCCCATCTCAGACAGTGAATGGGTAAGTCCAGTACAAGTGGTGCCAAAGAAGTCTGGAGTCACTACAGTGAAGAATGAGCATGGAGAGCTCCTGGCAACCAGAGTTCAGAACGCCTGGAGGGTCTGCATTGACTACAGACGCCTAAACCAAGCAACCCGTAAGGATCACTATCCTCTTTCATTCATTGATCAAATGCTGGATCGCTTGTCAGGTAAATCACATTATTATTTCTTAGATGGTTACACAGGCTATTTCCAGATTCACATAGCTCCTAAAGATCAGGAAAATACCACTTTTACATGTCCTTTTGGGACTTATGCTTATAAGAGAATGCCCTTTAACTTGTGCAATGCACCAGCTACTTTCCAAAGATGCATGATGAGTCTTTTCTCTGATCTTATTGAGGACTGTATGGAGGTTTTTATGGATGACTTTAGTGTACATGGTGATTCCTTCAATCTTTGCTTGGATAGTTTATCTAGAGTATTAGATAGATGTGTCAATACAAACCTTGTATTAAATTTTGAAAAATGTCACTTTATGGTTAAACAAGGGATTGTACTAGGACATGTTGTGTCTAATACTGGAATTTCTGTAGATCCAACAAAGGTGGTTGTTATTTCTAGTTTACCTTACCCCTCCTCTGTGAGGGAAGTCCGTTCGTTTCTTGGCCATGTAGGTTTTTACAGGAGATTCATTAAGGACTTTAGTAAAGTAGCTCTTCCCTTATCCAGACTACTGCAAAAAGATATTGAGTTCAAGTTCAGTGAGGATTGCAAACAAGCGTTTGATAAGCTGAAGACCGCCCTGACTCAAGCTCCAATTGTGAGAGGACCAGACTGGAGCCAGCCATTTAAAATAATGTGTGATGCCTCCAACCAAGCAGTAGGTGCAACACTGGCTCAGCGTGAAGGTAAGGACCCCTTTGTAATTGCTTATGCGTCTAAAACTTTAGATGCCGCTCAGTCTAATTATACTACTACTGAGAAAGAGCTTCTTGCTATTGTTTTTGCTCTGGATGAATTCCGAGCCTATTTACTTGGTACGAAAGTAGTAGTGTACTCAGACCACGCAGCTCTAAAGTATCTATTAGCTAAAAAGGAATCCAAACCAAGGCTTATACGTTGGATACTGCTACTACAAGAATTTGATTTAGAAATTAAGGATAGAAGTGGTAACCAGAATCTAGTGGCAGACCACTTGAGTCGCCTTGAGCACATTAAGCATGACTCCACTCCTATAGCTGATAATTTCCCATTTGATAACCTGCAAGCAGTATCTGAGGTAGTCTCTTGGTATGCACCTGTAGCTAATTATCTAGTTAGCTGCACTTTTCCTCCAAACTTTAGTAAGCATCAAAGAGACAAGTTGAAAAGTGAGTCTAAATATTATATATGGGATGACCCATATTTATGGAGATGTGGCACTGACCAGGTAATTAGATGGTGTGTGCCTCAATCAGAATTCCAATCTATTTTAGAGGCCTGTCACTCATCTGAGAGTGGAGGACACTTTGGCCCTCAAAGAACAGCTAGAAAAATCTTAGACTGTGGATTCTGGTGGCCTACTCTTTTTAGAGACATTGCTGAATTTTGTAAATCCTGTTTCCCATGCCAAAAATTTGGTAATATATCCATGAGGGATGAGATGCCTCAACAAATTATGCTTTTCTGTGAAGTTTTTGATGTTTGGGGCATTGACTTCATGGGTCCATTTCCAAATTCTAATGGTCATTTTTATATATTGTTAGCTGTGGATTACGTTTTCAAATGGGTGGAAGCGATTCCTACCCGCACTGATGATGCTAACACTGTTGTTTTCTTTGTTAGAAACCACATTATTTGTCGCTTTGGATCCCCATGAGCAATCGTGAGCGATCAAGGCACCCATTTTTGTAACAGAAGACTAACAGGATTAATGAAGAAGCATGGGATAATTCATAAAGTTGCAACCACTTACCATCCTTAGACTAATGGGCAAGCCGAGGTGTCAAACAAAGAGATAAAGCGTATATTGCAGAAGATAGTCAAACCTCATAGGAGAGACTGGAGCACCAGGCTACAAGATGCACTTTGGGCATATAGAACAGTATACAAGACACCTATTGGGATGAGTCCTTTCCGCTTAGTTTATGGAAAAGCCTGCCATCTCCCAGTTGAAGTAAACCACAAAGCCTTTTGGGCAGTAAAGGAATGCAATATGGGATTTGAAACAGCCGAAGCTGAGAGGAAGTTGCAACTGCAAGAATTAGAAAGCCTTCGCTTGGAAGCTTATGAGAACTCAAGGCTGTACAAGGAGAAAATGAAGGTTGTACATGATAAGCACATCAAGAGGAGAGAGTTCCAACCTGGGGACTTAGTCCTCCTTTATAAATCTCGACTGAGGCTCATGCCAGGCAAGTTGAGATCAAGATGGGAAGGTCCATATAGAGTAGAGAAGGCCGAGCCGTACGGAGTTTTTCACCTAAGTCATCCTTCAAGCTCTGAACTCATCAAAGTTAATGGACATCGTTTAAAGCTGTACCATGGTGAGAAGTTGAAGAAAAATAAGGAGCTTGAGATCTTCCTCTTGGAAGATCCACACATAGCCAAAGACTGAGCTAGTGGAGCATCCAACTTACGGATGTTAAAGCAAAGTGCTAGGTGGGAGACAACCCACCATGGTATGATCGTTCTTTTCTTTATTCGCAGTTTTCTTTTTTAATAACTCTTCTCCTTATTCGCACATTTAGCTTGCATCTGCATTTGCATATTTTTATTTTGAAAAAAAAATTTTCACGCAACACGACCGCATCAATGACGCGTCCACGTTGCAGGTGGCTCAGAAAGAATAAGAAAGCGAACAGAAAGTCACGCGAGAGCGTGGCAGGAGGTGTGCCTTTGGCACAAATCGCCCCACGCGACCGCGTGCCCCACGTGTCCACGTCAGGTGGAAAATCTGCCTCCCACGCGGCCGCGTGACCTGAAAATCGACGTGAAAAGGGTGCATAGCCGAAAGTTATGCTGGAGTGGTGCTGGACTAGCGCTAGACGTACAGCCCTTACCACGCGAACGCGTGCCCCACGCATCCACGTCATATCCCAATATTGGCCACTGATAAACCACTATTTTATGGTTTATCTTGTACTCAATTGAGTGGTTTTTATTAACTCTTTACCCACTTATTCATACTATTTGCATGGTTTTATATTTCCTTCCTAATTATGTGTTTTGATTGAAAACATGCTTCTTTGATCTTATATTTGCTTATTATTAATCCTCTCTTATTACCATTAGATGCCTTGATATGTGTGTTAAGTGTTTTCAGAGATTATAGGGCAGGAATGGCTTGCAGGATGGAAAGGAAGCATGCAAAAGTGGAAGGAATACAAGAAGTTGGAGAAATTGCTAAGCTGTCCAGCCTGACCTCTTCGTACTCAAACAACTATAACTTTAGCTACAGAGGTCCAAATGACGCGGTTCCAGTTGCGTTGGAAAGATAACGTCCGGGCTTCGATTTGATATATAATATGCTATAGTTTTCTTGATGCTAGGTGACGCGACCGCGTGATCCATGCGGCCGCGTCGCAGTGACGGAAATCCGGCGTGATTGAATTCGAGACCAGCGAATTCTGGGCTGTTTTCGACCCAGTTTGCGGCCCAGAAAACACAGATTAGAGGCTATAAAGTGGGGAAATGCATCCATTCATAATCAAGCTTTCACATTCACAATTTTAGGAGTAGATGTAGTTTTTAGAGAGAGAGGTTCTCTCCTCTCTCTTGGGATTAGGATTTAGGACTTCTCTTAGTTTTAGGAGTAACTCTCAATCCCAGGTTCTTTATTTTTATTTATTTTTCCAATTAAATTTATGAACTTTTCCATGTTATGATTTGAATATTTTATTTAATATAATTGAGGTATTTCAGAATTATGTTTGCTTTCTTTTATAAATAATTTAGATATTTTCCCCCTTTTTGGCTTGAGTCAAGTAATTAGTAACACTTGAGCTGTCAATTTAAACAGTGGTTGAAATTGGCAGATTCTGATTGCACTAGGATTGCTCTAAAGCTAGTCTCTCCACAAGAGTTGACTAGGACTTGAGAATCAAGCTAATCAGTCCACTTAACTTTCCTTTGTTTAGTAAAGGTTAACAAAGTGGGATTAAAATCCAATTCTCATCACAATTGATAAGGATAGGACTTCCAGTTCTTCATATCTTGCCAAGAGATTTTATTAGTATTATTTTATTTTACTTGTCATATAACATATTCCCACCTTACTTCCAAAACCCCAATTTACAACTCATAACCAATAATAAGAACACCTCCCTGCAATTCCTTGAGAAGACGACCCGAGGTTTGAATACTTCGGTTATCAATTTATTTAGGGGTTTGTTACTTGTGACAACCACAACGTTTGTAAGAAAGGTTGATTGCTTGGTTTAGTAACTATACTTGCAACGAGTATTTACTATAACTTCTAAACCATCAATCTTCAGTTCTTCAGCCACTCACGCGGTCGCGTGACCCACGCGATTGCGTCACCCATATTTTGGCAAAATAAGATTTCGAACAGAGACTTGTGCGAGTGCGAGGGCAGCATAAAACGTGTCATGTGACCGCGTGACCGACGCGACCGCGTCAATCCGAATAAGCGCAATTCACGCGAACGCGTCACCCACGCGTCTGCGTCGCTTACGCCGCACAGCTTACGCTGATTTGCCAAATATCTTATCTTTCTTCTCCCCAAATCCTATTTTCTCTTTTCCCTCCTTATTTCTTCCTTCTTCCTTCTTCCTTCTTTCTCACCTTCTTCTCCCTCTCTCTCATCCCCATTATCAAGGTTTTTCTTTTCTTCTTCCTTCCTTACTTTTCCATTATCTTTCTTATTTTTATGTTTTCTTCTTTTCTTTTCTTTTTACTTTCATTATCCATATTTTCTTTTTCTTTCTTTTTTTTTCTTTTAATTGGTGTTAGAAATTTAATTGAGTCATTATTTCTCATTATATGCTTGTGGATTGTTGCAAAATTGTTTGGCAATTATATATTACTTTTTAAAGGGTTGCTTGCATGTTCAAATTATTATTTTCAATAGTTTATTCATCCTGCATGCTACGTGTTTGTGAAAAAGCCCATATGACATTATGCATTTTCTACATTATTCTATTCTACTATTCAATGCTTGCTTTTCATAAATTCCCTTTACTGTTTTATTAATTTAATTTAATTGTTAATACAAACGTGATGGTTAGTTTGTTACGAGTGATAACATATTTAACAAATTAAATGCTTGATCTATGCTACTCATGCCTTTGCCTGCATGCCAATAAACACCTTGCATTTAATTGTCATCAAATGCACTTTCTATATTTCCATTGGTGAACTTTTCACATGTAGTCATGACCATGTGTTAACGACATCCTCTTTACCGTGCATTGATTATCACTTATACCATCCTCTTCCTTGCTCTGTCCCTTTGAATTCATGTTACTTTCTTTTTCCCTTTTCAGGATGGCCACAAAGAAAGGAAAAGAGAAAGTTACTCCCAAACCACCAGCAAGAAGAGGAACAAAAAGAGCATTAGTGGCAGAGCCTTCTTCAACTGCAGTCAAACCCTCAACAAAAAGAATTAAGAGGATTATAAAGGTTGATGAAAAAGAAAAAGCCTTCCCAGCAAAGGACACTACGCAATTTTCCAATCGCTACTGTGAGCATATGTTCCCTATCCTGGCAGGACGGAGCTACAACAACGAATACCTTCTTATCCTCCCGCCCAATATTGCTACCTTTGTTGAGCCGCAAATTGAACGAAGACAATGGGGTTTCCTCCAGAGACAGCCAAGGCAGGTTAATCTTTCTTGGGTAGTTGAGTTCTACTCTAATTTCCACCTGCCAACCCTACAGTCTGTCTATGTACGTCAGAAGCAAGTCCCCATTACAGAAGAGGCCATTCAACAAGCTCTAGGTTTTTCCCCTGCTCCAGAAGGATTGGACGCCTTTCAAGAAGCCTCACTCAAGCACCATATGTACCAATTTGACTGGGATGCCGTTCTCAGAGTTATCGCACTACCTGGCAGCATATGGATCTACGGATACCACCGTTCCCGTCCTAAGGGAATATCGGCTTCGGCACTTACCTTAGAGGCTCGCGTATGGGCACAGATCATGTCCCACTACGTCTTTCCGAGCACTCACGAATCCTCCTTCACTGCAGACATGGCCGTTCTACTATGGTGCATCCTTACAGACCAGCCTCTGAACCTACCAAGACACATCCGGAATGCCATGGGACACGTACAGATTGCGGGCAACTTACCTTTTCCCGTCTTGGTCTCAGATCTCGTCTCAGCAGCCGAAGTCTCCTACAGAGCTGGGGACTCCAAAGCCATGCTTCCACGGGATGATCAGTACGTCCCTAACGGGAAATATATTAGACTTCCAGCAGCCACTACTAGCCAGCCTCCCGAACCGGCTGAGGACATTCCTCCTTCCACACCACAAGCACCTACAACAACCCAACTGCTCCATCATATACTTGAAAAGTTGGATCGGCAGGAACAGAAAGCAAAGCTAAGAGAGCGCCGTAACAAGCGCCGATTCACATACCTTAAGGAGCTGATTATGGGAAAATTCAAGAACTCAGACACCCCGGACTCCACTTCCTTTACCAGCACAGGGAGCCATGACGGTCCCGACTGTGGAGATACTGCCACCAGCCCACCTTTGTTCCTGATAGATGGTACCGAGGACGGTGCAAAGCCTTAAGTGTGGGGAGGTCGGTTAGTACCTGACTTTTGGAGGTAATTTCTCTTCCCTAACACCAATATATTAGGATATTTAGTTAGTTTTTCTTTTTTAGAATAGGATAAATTGCATAGTAATAGATTAGTTGCATGCATGTTCTACTTGATTGAAAAGACAATAAGTTTCTTCTAAGACCCTATCTTTAGAACAAAATTTCACTAATTTTAATCAAAACTTTTATGTTGAAATTTGCTTGAAGTTGTATTTGGAACATGATTTTTGGGCTAAAGAACACACAACCTGTGAGATTTGAGCCCAAATGCATGGTTACATTATTTAACCATAATTATTTTATTCTTGTGTTTTTACTTCTATATGATTGTAATCTATATTTTGTTTCATCCTATATGTCTAATGTTTAATATATTTATATGTTTGCATATGATTGAGGCCATTACTTGTTTAAACTCACTTATCCAAATTAAGCCTACCCTTTCAATTACCTTTGTTAACCACTTTGAGCCTTTAAATCCCATTTGTTCTGTATTTTACCACATTACTAGCCTTAAGCGGAAAAACAATTTTATACCCCAATTGAATCTTTGGTTAGCTTAAGATAGAATTGTGTGTGTTAATTAAGTATGGGAAATTGTGGGAACAAAAGATAATAAGGGAATGTGTCATGATAATATAATGGGAATTTGGGTACCTACTCATGTGAAACTATAAGAATAAATATATTTATGTGCATTGATTAGCTATGTTTATTTTTTTATGTTTATGTTGAAAAAAAAATCCAAAAATATTCAATAAATAAATAAGGGGATAAAATCACCCCAATGCTAAGTTAAGAATTCAAAGATCAATGCATGTGTGATAAAATTAAAATAAAAAGTTGATACATGAGTATGGAATGTGAACGAGAAATTTTGGGTAGCTAGGTGTGAATTTTAAGTTATATAGAATATATATATATGTTGGGTTAAAGCTTGGGTTAATTAAAGATTCGATTTATAAGCTTACTTAGCCATATATGTTTGCATTGATATATTACAACCTTGAAAAGACCCCATGATGTTTGTATTGATATATTAATTGTTGTTGATTGGTTAGGTGAAGAACAAAAATATTAGAAAGCATGATTAGAGAAGGATAGAGTGATTGCCCTATACACTAGAAAGATTATAGTGTACATACATCATCAGTGAGGGTTCAATGCTTAAAATTCTATGTTCCCTGCTTTCATGAGCTACCTTCTTGCATTTTTTTTTATCTGTTCTTACTGTATAAGAATTGAATTAGTGGAGTTTGATTTGTAATTGTCTTAAAGAACCTATTTACTTTTGATCAAGTAGACAAGAATCATATAGTTGTATTCATATATATAGGTTGCACTGCATTACATGAGTTTTACATGTTCCTACTCATTTATTTTATCTCCTTCAACTAAGCATGAGGACATGCTAATGTTTAAGTGTGAGGAGGTTGATAAACCACTATTTTATGGTTTATATTGTGCTTAATTGTATGCTTTTATCAATTCTTTACCCACTTATACATATGATTGGCATGCATTTATATTTCCTTCCTAAAATTATTACATGATTGAATATTCGCTTCCTAAAGACTTTTAATTATGTATTTTAATTCTCCTTCATTCCATTAGATGCCGTGATCTGTGTGTTAAGTGTTTCGGGCTTTATAGGGCATGAATGACTTGGAGATTAGAAAGGAAGCTTACAAAAATAGAAGGAACACAAGAAATTGAGGAGATGACCAGCGAGAAGTGACGCGAACGCATGGCTCACGCGACCGCGCGACATAGAGGAAATCGCAGTGACGTGGACGCATGGCTCACGCGACCGCGCGGATTGGAACTGCACAAGTGACGCGGAGGCGTGGACGACACGCACGCGTGGCAAGGAAAAATGTTGAATGACGCGTCCACATGAATGACGCAATCGCGTGACATGCGCGATCTGCAGAATTTGCTGGGGGCGATTTTGGGCCCTGTTTTGACCTAATTTTTGGCCCAGAAAAGCAGATTAGAGCCAAGGAACATGGAGAAACGAAAAACAACAGTTCATTACAGACAATTCTCAGTTTTAGATCTAGTTTTACTCCTCCTCTAGGTTTTCTCTCTGCACATTCATAGTTCTTAGGCTTTATTTTTATTACTTTTCGCATTGGGATATTGAGAAGAGTTATTACCTCCGTCAAGACTTCGTCATTCTCGTTTGTTTTCTTTACCTGTCTCTTACTCTTCCATGTCCTTTGTTTCCTCAAAAATATTATTGGATTATTTTTAGAATTTATTAATACAAGAACTATTTTTATTTTTAATTGATCCCTTTGATTATTACTTATCATGTCTTTCTATATTTCCCTTTCCTATGTTATGAATTCTACATTTACAATAAGCGAGTAGTTCCATAACTTGGATGGGAGTTGATTGAAGGGAAGACCTTGAGTTGGAATGCTTAAAAGAAAAATTGTAATTGGGTTTATTGTTGGATTGTCCTCTAGTCACTGACACCAATCCTTTTCAATTGAGCGGATTAGAACTTGTGAATAGAAACAGCTTTCCAACTTGCTTGACTTTCCCTTACCTTGTAAGGGATAACTAAACAGAACAATCCTTAATTATCAATTAATTTTGAGAGTACTTCAACAAGAATAGGGCTTCCAACTAATCTACTCCTAGTCAAGGCTTTTATTTAAAATTACATAAATTCTCCAATTTAATTTCCCGTTATTCAACTCAAACCATTTTTGAAAACATTTGATTAATAAAATAGCACATCTCTCTGCAACTCGTTGGGAGACGACCTGGGACTCATACTCCCAGTATTTTAATTTAAATTTTGTGACAACCCTTCTAAATTGATAAGCGAATTTCTGATTGGTTAAGAACTGTACTTGCAATGTATCTCTTCTAATAATTTCTTAACTCGCCAATTTTTGTCACATCAAAGCTCTAGCAGAATTACAGAATTACAGAAGACTACTCCGTTGCTTTGAGCTGATGTTAGGATTAAGTATCAACTTTGACAAATCAAACTGATTCCTATTAATAGTGATGAGCAGTGGGTACAACGTATGTGCAGCGTGTTGGGTTGTAAGAAAGCCACCCTTCTAGTCAAATATCTGGGTATCCCGTTAGGAGCTAACCCAAGAATGGTTAAGACGTGGAAGCCAGTAATAGACAAAGTGGAGGAAAAGCTTAGTCTCTGGAAGGCCAAGGTACTAAATAAGGCTGGTAAGTTGGTGCTCATCAAATTTGTGTTGAATAGTCTCCTTGTGTATTATTTGAGCTTGTACAAGATGCCAAAGGCTGTTACAGACAAACTTATCTCATTACAGAGAAGATTCCTATGGAGTAAAGAGGATGGGAGGAATGGTTTGGCTCTAGTCAAGTGGGAAGTGGTACAGGCTCCTAAAAAATTAGGCGGGTTGGGAGTTGGTGATGCTATGATACGAAATACAGCTCTTCTGTTTAAATGGTGGTGGCGGTTCTCTAAGGAGGAATGCCCGTTGTGGAAGAAGATAATATGTTCCTGTAACAACCTGAATCCAAATGAGCTCCTAGCCTCACAGGAATTACCTACTCGGGGTGGTCCGTGGAAGGATATTTGCCAAGTACAATTCAAGAACCAAGAAATCCGGCAGAAGATGATTACTGGATTGTCCATGGAGGTGGGTGATAGGAGACGAACTCGGTTTTGGGAGGATGTCTGGATTCATGGAGGTTCTTTAAAAGATCGTTATCCAAGGCTCTTCTCAGTTTCAAACCAAAGAGGATCAGTGATAGGGGATTGTGGGTTTTCGGATGGGTTAGCTTGGATATGGAATTTCCAGTTGAGGAGAGAATTATTTCAATGGGAGTTGGAGCTACTCAACCAGCTTCACCACACTTTGAGGCTAGTCAAACTTGTACATGGAAGAGAGGATAGAGTTGTTTGGAAATATGATAAATAAGGAGTTTTTAATACTAACTCATTTGTGCGGGCGTTGCAGGTGAAAATGGCCCCGGAAGATATATCAAGCTACAGTTTCACTAGGATTATTTGGAAAGGTCTGGTCCCACCTAGAGTGGAGCTGTTTGTTTGGTTTGTCTTCACTGGCAGAATCAGTATGAAGGAGAGACTGAGTCGGTTTGGAGTTATTCACCAAGAAGATGCTTTATGTGTTTTATGTAACAATGGTGTTGAATGTGGCCACCATTTGTTTCTTGGCTGCACTTTTTCTTGGCAGGTTTGGTGTGCTTGGATCTCATATGTTGGTTTGCGATGGGCTTATCCAGGTACGGTAAAGGAGTACTTCCAAAGTTGGACTGAGATCTCACATAGAAAAGAGGAGTGTAAGAGATGGATGGTGTGCTTTTGTGCTATAATTTGGAACATATGGTTGGAGCGAAACCGACGAATTTTTCAGAATAAAGGAAAAAGGAGTTGAGGAGATTATTAACATGGCCTTTCTGAGCTACAAGGAGTGGCTAGGTGCAGATCCCTTCTGTTGTTGATGGCAATGTCGGAGATGACAGAAGGAACACTATAATTGCTTTGTTGGTTTGCTTTTTCCTCATTAGTTAGTATTTTTATGGTCTTGTCCTCTATGCTCCACTTCTTGTGTTGAGCTCCTCTTTCAAAAAAAAATCTCTTGATGATCCTACTCAAAATGCCACAGACAAGGTCGAACCTTCCGGATCAGAGAATGACGCTTTATGATTCTAGCTTATACCACAAAGGCCTTAATCGCCCCGTACCTTGGCTGAATAGATGTTCCCATGTCCCTAACGAAGCCGTGGATTAGCCGTCTAAGAGATGTATAATCAAGCTTGTGTTTCAATGCTATCCTGCTAAGGACTCGCAAGAACTCATGTAGAAAATGGGTCATACTCTTTTTCCACCCGGTTTCATTTGGTTGAAGAATGAAGATACATCTTAGAATGGAATCAAACATAGATTGAAACCGAAACAGTAATATTATTAATCCATGAGAATCAGCAGAGCTCCTAACCTTAACCTAGGAGGTTTAGTCGCTCATATCTTATAGAGAAACAATGTAATTCAAAAATAGTGTCTACAGGAGGAAGAAGATCCTAAACAACGGTGATATTCTCCTTTAAATTCTAATCTAATACTTAGGGATTACAGAATTAAGATAGATTGGACTCCTAGTGCTAAAATCCACTTCTTGGACCTACTTGATGAGTGTTTGGGCTAAGCTTCGGGTGTAATCACGAGCTGGGACTCCTCTTGGGGCGTTAAACGCCAGCCTTGGTCCTTTGTGGGCGTCCAAAAGCCAAGCTGCTCCCTTTTGAGCGTTGAACGCAAAAAAGGAGGTGATAGTTGGGCGTTCAATGCCCGTTTTGGGCCTTCATTTCCAAAGACAAGTATGAACTATTATATATTACTGGAAAGCCCTGAAAGTTATCTATCCAATTCCATTGAGAGTGCAGCATTTGGAATTCTGTAGCTCCAGAAATGCTCATTTGAATTTACAGAGGTCAGAATCTGACAGAATCTGCAGTCCTTTCTCAGCCTCTGAATCAGACTTTTCCAAAACTTGCTAGAATCATCCAAAAATCACCTAAAAATATAGGAAACCCACAAAAAATCAAAGTAGCATCCAAAAAGTGATTTCTACACTAAAGCCTACTAAAACTTGATAAAACTTAACAAAACATAACCAAAAACAATAAGAAAATAGTGCTAAAAGGTGTATAAAATATCCGCTCATCAGAACACCAAACTTAAACTGTTCCTTGTCCTCAAGCACTAAAAACAAAATAGGATAAAGAAGAGCAGATTACAATAAGTCTCAGAGCGCTCAATGAAGCTTAGCTTCAATTATTGAAATGAGGCCATTAGCTTCTTGATTTCTGAATAGGTTTGGCACCTCACTTTCCTTCGAAGCTCAGAAGTATTGACATCTCTTGGAACTAGAATCTGGATGATATTATTGATTCTCCTAGTTTAGCTTTTCTTGATTCTTGACCCACAGCTTCTTTTGGTGCTTTGCACCTTTTTGAGCCTAGTCGTGACCCTAATCATTTTGTTTTCTAGTATTACCATCGGATACATAAACGCCACAGGCACTTAACTGGGTGAACCCAATTAGATTGTGATTCAGCTTTGCTAGAATCCCCAGACAGTGGTACTCAGAGTTCTTAGGCATACTCTTTTTTTTTTTGCAATGGATCACGACTTTAACCACTCCGTCTCAAGCTTTTCACTTGACACCTTCACGCCACAAGTATATAGTTAGGGAGAGCAGCTAATTTGAACTTTTAGGCCTTTTTACTATGAAGCCCTCCTAACCGTTGATGCTCAAAGCCTTGGACCCTAGCTCTCCTTTTCCTTTCTTTTGAGCTTTATTGGATCTTTCTTTTACCTTGCTTTTTCTTTTTCTTTCTGCTTTTGCTTTTTCTTTTTCTTTCTGCTTTTTTTTCCTTTTTTTCCTTTTTTTTTTGCTTTTTATGCTATTTCTTTTTCTTCAAGAATCAGTGTTTTTTGATTTTTCAAAGAGTCAATAATACTTCTCTAAATTCACTATTCCTCAATAGCCAATACACTTAACTTCAATAGCCAATACACTTAACTTCACTATCAAATGTGCACAGTTAATTCATATATTCAGAAAATCAATGCAAGGCCACCACAAAAAAAATATTTGGAGATAAGTCATGATATACTTGAAAATTATGCATTCACTGCTTCTAAGTAAAAAAATTTTCTTTTAAGCTTGATGAGGATACATTGGATATGTTATAACCATGAAGTACTTGGAAATAGACTACTAAAGCAAAATCCTAAGAGTGATCATGCAAAAGCTAGAATAGAAATCAGAAAAAAAATAGAATGAAATAATGAAATACAGAAAGAAAGGGGGAATGAAACTCAACCACCTTAGTATTGATGGTTGCTCAGGCTATGCACTTCTGTGAAGATGATTCAGCTTCCCTTGGTGCCATTGATGATAATATAGACCTAGAGCTCACTCTGCAACACCAAACTTAAAATGTTTGCTTGTCCTCAAGCGAAGAGAACTGAAAATAGAAGGTAAGAGTGTTAGAAGGGGATGACGAATTCTGGCATTCAATGCCAAGAATGGGCGTTGAACGCCCAAAAGGGACCAAAAATTGGTCCAGAGCTCCTTCTGAATGGGCGTTAGATGCCTAAGTTGTTCCTATTCTGGCGTTTAATGCCAGCAAGTACTCCTCAGTAGGCATTGAACGCCCAGCCTCTGCTCCCTGGCTGGCGTTCAATGCCAGCTTTCTGCTCTATGTAGGGCATTGAACGCCCTAGTGATTCCTTCCCTGGCGTTCAACGCCAGCTTGCTTCTCCCCTTTGGGCGTTGAATGCCCAAGGTGCTCCTTCCTTGGCGTTCAACGCTAGCTATGCTGCTCATGTTGGGCGTTGAACACCCACACTTCTCCCTGTGTGGCGTTAAATGCCATGTCTTACTCCTTGTCTGGCATTCTACGCCAGCAAAGGGATCTCCCCAGGGTATTTTATTTCCATCTCTGAATGTTTCTGTTTCTGTTCTGAGTACTGCACATGATCACAAACTTTAAAAAGCAAAGGAAAAACTATGTAAATAAACAAAAATGAACTCAACTGAAAAGAAACAAAAGAAAGAAAATCAAAAGTACTCTACTCATGGTTGGGTTACCTCCCAACAAGCACTTCTTTAATGTCATTAGCTTGACAGTTGATTGTTGACTTTCTTCCTCTTCTTCCAGTTGGTTAACAGAAATGGCTCCAAGGGGAAAGAGGAGAAGATTAGTGCTCTTAGAATTGAATTCCTCCTAACAAGCTTTCTTGTTTTATTGTTATCAGCTTGATTCTCCTTGCTTGTTAGGGTAGGGGTTGTATTGTTTCTCCATCCCCTATGCATCTTCCTCTTGGACCTTCCTCCTCGGTGGGTGGTGACTACCCAAAACCCAACTTAAGTTTGATGTCTGGGAAAACTATATGAGTTTTCACCAAGGGAGGAGGCTTCAGTATTGCACTCTGTATGGAAGTACCTCCTTTGTCAGAAGGTAGTGGAGGTTTATGGACCTTGATAATCATGTAATCCTTCTGTAACCTTAGCACCAATTCACCTCTCTCAACATCAGAGAGGTGTCTTCCAGTATATAGAGACCATTGCTCCAAAACCTGAGCAAAAGGAATATTGATTTGCAGCTTCTTAGATCCTTCCATGAATTGTGATCAGCGCTCGTCCTTGGTCTCCTTTTGGGGCTTCTGAGGGTGTGGTACTTCAGGCTTTCTTCCCATAAGAGGGGCGTGTAACATTGTGCTTCCAGCCTCTTCTTAAGCCTCTTCTTCATTCAGTTCCTCAACAGTGTGTACCACCTTAGGCTCAGTCTCTTCCATTTCTTCTGGTGCCTCCAGATCAGGCTTGGCATCATAAAAGATGTCGTCCAGCTCTTCTTGGAGTCTCTCAACTATATTCACCTCCTCTACCATGGAATCGATGATATCAATGCTCATGCATTCCTCTGTGGTGTCTAGATGCTTGAGGAAAGTATCTCCTGAATTGATCTCCATTACCCCCTTTCTGGGCGTTGAATGCCCTTGGTGATACCTTTTTGGCGTTCAACGCCACTGTTGCTCCCTTCTAGGAGTTCAACTTTAGCTCTGCTATAGTTGTGAGTATCACCTTGAGGGAGGTTTCCAGTCATATCATGATGAGTATCTGGAGGATCACTATATACTTCAACAACTTGATTCTGCATGCTACTGTATATTTGTTCCAACAAAAGTTCATTCCCAGCAATCTTTGCAGCTATTAGTCTCCTCATATGAGTTTAAGTACTGGTTATTGATAACCCTCTTAATGAGCTTAGTCCATCCCTGCGAAGAGGAGAAGCTGTTCAAGAATTTTATAACAGCCTTATCCCAAGTGTTCACACTTCTTTTGGGCTCATAAATCCACCATAGCTTTGCTTGATCATTCAGAGCAAATGGGAAGAGTATTCTCCTATAGACTTCAGGCTCTATTCCATTGGTCTCTACAGTATCACATAACTGTAGGAAGTCAGAAAGGAATTTGTTTGGATCTTCCTGCGGAAGTCCATGAAACTAGCAATGTTGCTGCATCAGCATGATTAGGTCGAAGTTGACCTTAAAGTCATCTAGATCAATAGGAGGTTCACTAATATTACTTCCATAAAAGTCAGGAGTGGGAGCTGTATAAGATCCCAAAGTTCTTCTAGGTTGTGCATTCCCAATTGGGTCCATAGTGAACTCTTCTTGTTCTTGCATACATAGAAAAGAAGCAAAAAAAATGAGAGTTTTTATGTCAGAGTATATATAGAGGACTCCCAGTAAGATATCTAGAGAAGAAGAACGAATGAACGTAGAGAAAGGTGAAGGGATTTCAAAATTAAGGGAGTATAAAGTTTTTTTTTTAAATATCAAAAATAAATAAATAAAATAAGAACTAATTCAAAAAATAAAATAAAAAATTTAATTAAAAAAATAAAAAAATTAGAAAAGGAAAGATTAAGAAAAGATATGACAACCAATTAACTAAAAAAAAGGATATTTGAAAATTAAATGGTGATTTTCGAAAATAAGAGAGAGAAATTAGTTAGGAAGTTTTGAAAAAGAGGAAAGAGAAAGAGGAGTAGAGAAGAGAATAAGATAAAATAAGTAACCAACTAATCAATAAGATTTTAAAATAAAATAAAAGATTTGATTTTGAAAATTTGAAAAAGAGAGTTAAAGAAAGATTTTGAAAATTAAAATTTGAAAGAATAAGTCAAACAAGATAAGATAAGAATTGAAAAGATTTGAAAAGATTTTATTTTGAAAATTTTTGAATTTGAATTTTGAAAAAGATTTGATTTTTAAATTGATTTAAGATAAGATAAAGATTTGAAAAGATAAGATATGATAAAGATTTGAAAATTTTTTGAAAGGAAAGATATGATAAAGATTTGAAAAGATTAGATCTTAAAATTAAAATTAAAAATTGAAACTTTACTAACAAGAAAACACCAAACTTAAAATTTTTAAATTAAGATAAGAAAAGGTAGCAAGATTTTCGAAAATTTGAAGAAAGATAAGATAAATATTTTTTTGGATTTTTGAATTTTTAAAGAAAAACAACTAAGAGACACCAAACTTAAAAGTTTTTAAGATCAAACAAAGAAAAACACCAAGAACAATTCGAATATCAAGAAGAAAAATAAGAACAATTTTCCAAAAACTCAAGAAAAGACAGACAAACAAAAAACCAAGAAAAGGTTCCAAACTTAAGGACTGACACAATACTCAAACAAAAGAAAAAGATTGCTAAGAAGAAAAAAAGGTTTTGAAAAATTTTTGAAAAAGAAAAAGAGAAACACAATTATATTGAAAGAACAAACAAACCTCAAAAAGTACCTAATCTAAGCAGCAAGATAGTTCGGTAGTTTGTCAATTTCAGAACAATCCCCGGCAACGGCGCCAAAAACTCGGTGCGCGAAATTGAACTCCACAAACTTCGCACAAATAGACCGACAAGTGCACCAGGTCATCCAAGTAATACCTCAGGTGAGTGAGGGTCGAATCCCACGAGGATTGTTGGATTGAGCAAGCAATGGCTATCTTGCAAATCTTAGTCAGGCGGATAGAAAAGATGGTTTTTGTGAAAATGCATAAAAAAGGAATAAGAAAAGAGTTACTGAATTGGTGTGAAATTAATGATAAGAGAGCGGTTGAGGCTTCAGAGATGCTTCCTCTTTTTGGATCAACTTTTCTCACTGTCTACTTCAACAATGGATGATTCATTCCATGGCAAGTTGTAAGTGATTAATGTTGGGGCTAGTGGTCATTAATCTCCTCTGCTTCAAATCAAATGCCAGTGCTAATGGTCATCCAATCTGAACAAGGGTGAAGCTCTAGCAATTGAATCTCTTGATGATCCTACTTAAAACGCCATAGACAAGGTCGGATCTTCCGGATCGGAGAATGACGCTTTATGCTTCTAGCTTATACCACAATGGCCTTAATCGCCCCATACCTCGGCTGAACAGATGTTCCTATGTCTCCAACAAAGCCGTAGATTAGCTGTCTAAGAGATGTATAGTCAAGCCTGTAGTTCAATGCTATCCTGCTAAGGACTCGCAAGAACCCATGTAGAAACGGGTCATACTCTCGTTCCACCCGGTTTCATTTGGTTGAAGAACGAAGATACATCTTAGAATGGAATAAAAGATAGATTGAAATAGAAACAGTAATATTATTAATCCATGAGAATTAGCAGAGCTCCTAACCGTAACCTAGGAGGTTTAGTCGCTCATAGCTTACAGAGAAACAATGTAATCCAAAAATAGTGTCTAAAGGAGGAAGAAGATCCTAAACAAGGGTGATCTTCTCCTTTAAATACTAATCTAATACTTAGGGATTACATAATTAAGATAGACTGGACTCTTAGTGTTAAAATCCACTTCTTGTACCCACTTGGTGAGTGTTTGGGCTGGGCTTGGGGTGTAATCACGAGCTGGGACTCCCCTTGGGGCGTTGAACACCAGCTTTGGTCCTTTGTGGGCGTCCAAACTCCAAGCTGCTCCCTTTTGGGCGTTGAACGCCAGAAAGTTGGTGATAGTTGGGAGTTCAATGCCCATTTTGGGCCGTTATTTCCAAAGACAAGTATGGACTATTATATATTACTGGAAAGCCCTGGAAGTTTGCTTTTTAATACTGTTGAGAGTGCGCTATTTGGATCTCTGTAACTCCAGAAATGCTCGTTTGAATGCATGGAGGTCAGAATTTGACAGCATCTGCAGTCGTTTCTCAGCCTCTGAATCAGACTTTTCCAAAACTTGCCAGAATCACCCAAAAATCACCTAATAACATAGGAAAACCACAAAAACTCAAAGTAGCATCCAAAAAGTGATTTTTATACTAAAACCTACTAAAACTTGATAAAACCTAACAAAACATAACCAAAAACAATAAGAAAATAGTGCTAAAAAGTGTATAAAATATCCGCTCATCAAATCCCTTTGACCTCGCTCTGCCTCACTCAAAAAGGTTATTGTGTTGCGGCACATAACCGATTTGAGCCACCTGTTCATTCAGATTTCTGAGATACTCGTATATCATATCCGCACGAGGGTGTTTTTGATTACCAACAAAACATGCATGAACAGAATTATTAACCTCTATCCAACTTTGACCAGGCTCCTTCTTGACACCCCTATCTTTCATAATTTGCCTTGCCCAATCCCTACAACCCCATTTTCTAGTCACCGCATACATATTTGAAAGCAGAACATATGTTGCTGAATCTTTGGGTTCCAATTCTAGAAGATGTCTTGCAGCAAACTCTCCAATATCAATATTCTTATGAACAATACATGCACTTAGAAGGGTCCTCCACTAAGATGTCTTTTTATTTAATTTTATAAAAAGACCTAAATATCCTTTTTTGTGAGATTTTTGATGTCTGGGGCATGGATTTCATGGGGCCATTTTCAAATTCCAATGGATTTGTGTACATATTGTTGGCAGTGGATTACGTCTCTAAATGGGTGGAAGCAATCCCTACCCGTTGCGATGACGCTAATACCGTTGCTTCCTTTTTGAAAAATAACATTATTTGTAGATTTGGGTCCCCACGAGCAATCGTGAGCGACCAAGGAACCCACTTTTGTAACAGGAAAATTGAGGCATTGATTAAAAAGTATGGGATTATTCACAAAGTTTCTATAGCCTATCACCCCCAAACCAATGGCAAGCGAAAGTATCCAACAGGGAGATCAAAAGAATCTTAGAGAAAGTGGTTAATCACAGAGGAAGGATTGGAGTTCCAGATTGGGAGACGCATTATGGGCCTATAGGACTGCTTACAAGACCCCAATTGGAATGAGCCCCTTCCGTATTGTTTTTGGAAAACCTTGTCATCTTCCGGTTGAGATCCAACACAGAGCCTTTTGGGTGGTGAAGAATTGCAATCCAGACTTAAAGGGGGCGAGAATGGAACGTAAGTTCCAATTGGAAGAATTAGAATGCCTTAGGTTGGAAGCATATGAAAATGCTCAGTTCTACAAAGAAAAAGCTAAGGCATTCCATGACAAGAATATAAGGCGGAAGAACTTTAAGATAGGTGACAAAGTGCTTGTGTACAATTCAAGGTTGCGGTTCATGCCTGGGAAATTGAGGTCTAGATGGGATGGGCCGTTTAAAGTGGTAGATGTCAAACCATATGGGGTGGTCGAAGTGATTCACCCTACTAATGGAGTTAAGTTCAAGGTCAATGGTCATAGGGTGAAGCTCTATCACACTCAACCCAAAAATGCCAAGGAGTTAGAGATCTTCCTCCTTGGTGAAGTTCCCAAGTGATCAATGAAGCCATGCAAGTCCAACTTAGGACTCTAAACCAAAGTGCTTGGTGGGAGACACCCCACCATGGTGACATTATTCCAACTCTATCTCTTGTTTATAGTCTTTTGCCTTATTTGCCTTTTTTGTGATATAATGGATAATTTAGGTTTGATTTGATGAATTTTGAATTGTTCAAGTTATTTTGCTTGTGGACCGTGAATTTGTGCTTATTTGAATGGTTTGGGTCTGGTATGTTGATGTGCTAAGCGTAGGAACTTAAGTTTTGAAGAGAAAAATTTTTTCTGAAACACGGCATCTGTGCGTCCGCACCCACCTGTGTGCTCGCACAACCCTGAATGTTTCGTCATCTGTGCGGACGCACCAGCCTGTGCGTCCGCGCGAGCTTTGGTTTGCCCTCTGGTCACAGTGCCAGCACAGCCTGTGCGTGTGCGCTGCCAGTTTTCCTTACCCTGAGCGAGTGCTCATCTGCGTGCGCCCGCACGCACTCCCTTTCATGCTCCATCTGTACGGCCGCACGGACGTGTGCGACCGCACGCAACTTGGCAGCCCCTCTGTCGGCAGCGAGGGAACAGCTGGTGCGTGGGCACAACCTCTCCCATTCCCAACCTCTGTGCATACGCATGGACCTGTGTGCGCACGCACGCAAGCCTTTAATTTAAAAAAAAATCCCTCTGTGCGGTCACACATCTTTGTGCGTCCGCACATCCTTTTGCAACCCCTCTGGTCTCAGTGATCGCACGCTGTGTGCGTTCGCACCCTTCCAAGTTTTCGTCTCTGTGCGTCCGCACAGGTCGCGTTCTGTTTGCCCTGTTGAGAGGCAGCTTTCTCTTTTCTTTTTCTTCTTCATAGCTGCCCCCTCTCCCTCTTCTCTTCCCGGCTCCACCGCCGCCGCCAGCCCACCGCCGGTGACCTCTCTCTTTCCCCTTTCTCTTACTTCTCTTCTCTTTCCTTTCTTTCTTTCTTTACCTTCCCTTTTCTCTATTCACCACCGGTGGTTGCTTCTTTTCCGGCGAACCCAACCGCTGTGATTTCGCAGTGGCTATAAGAAGTGCCATTATTTCCCACCTCATTCTTGTCTTTTCAACCTTTATATCTAAGGTTCTTGTTTTCCTTTTCTCTTTATGTTAATATTTTCTTTGCAAGTGTTTCTATTCCTTTTATATTGCTTAGATTTTCTTAGTTGTTTTCTTTCTTGTTTCCTTAATTTGCAAAGTGTTGTTGCTTGATTTGTTGGGATAGGTTATGAGCATATTTGAGCTTAATTATGATTAACTTGCACATTGGATACCACATGTTCGACAAAATGCCTCAATGCACACTTTGTTTGATTCATATGACTTGGCCATCATATGTTTTCAATTTATCTCTTGTTAGGCATATTGTATGAATTGTGCAAATTCTACTATGACTTTTGATGGTTATTAAGTAATTTCACCAATGCATTCCCTTGTTTGTTCATGTGCAACTCGTGGTTACAAATGCATTGTGTTGCATGAATTCATTTGTCATTGTTCATCAAAATTTTTGGTTCAGTAATCAATATACAATGGTTCAACCTTAGTTGATGTCTTGATCAAACATCTTTTGCATTCAATTTAGGAACATTGTATATGTGATTACCACTTCTTAAGAATGAACAACTGCCAATTCATTTTTTTGGTGCTTGCTTGAAGTTGCTTTCATTTCCTTGTTTTCTAATTGCAACTCAAGCACTAATCTGTGAAGCTTTGAGTTGTGAATTGCCTTAAAGGTGTGATTGCCATGATATTCGGCCGGTGTGTGTATTCCAACCGCGCGCATCATTGGAAGATATACACCGTGTTTTTAGTAAATCACACCACTCATATAACCTTCTTTTAATGATTATTAGTGCTTCCTCAATGATTTTATTTTATTGTTGCCTGATAAACCACTATTTTATGGTTTATAATGTGTTTAATTGTGTGGTTTTATCATGATCTTTACTCACTTATTCATATGATTAGCATGCATTTATATTTCCTTCCTAAAATTATTACATGATTGAAAACTTGCTTCCTAGAGACTTTTAATTATGTATTTTAATTCTCCTTTATTCCATTCGATGCCGTGATCTGTGTGTTAAGTGTTTCAGGCTTTATAGGGCATGAATAAGTTGGAGATTGGAAAGGAAGCTTGCAAAAATGGAAGGAACACAAGAAATTGAGGAGATGACCAGTGAGAAGTGACGCGGCCGCATGGCTCATGCGACCACGCGAAAGAGAGGAAATCGCAGTGACGCGGCCGTATGGTTCACGCGACCGCGCGGATTGGAATAGCGCAAGTGACGCGGAGGCGTGGACGACGCGCTCGAGTGGCAGGGCAAAAGGCCGAATGATGCAGCCGCATGAATGACGCGATCGCGTGACATGCGCAATCTGCATAATCTGCAGAATTCGCTGGGTGCAATTTTGGGTCCTGTTTTGACCCAGTTTTCGGCCCAGAAATACAGACTAGAGCCAGAGAACATGCAGAGACCGAGAACAACATTCATTCTACACAATTTTTAGTTTTTAGATCTAGTTTTACTCCTCCTCTAGGTTTTCTCTGTACACATTCATAGTTCTTAGGTTTTTATTTCTATTGCTTTTTGCATTGGGATATTGAGAAGAGTTATTACCTCATCAAGACTTCGTCATTCTAGTTCGTTTTCTTTACTTGGCTCTTACTCTTCCATGTCCTTTAATTTACTCAATTTTACTATTGAATTATTTTTAGAATTTATTAATACAAGAATTACTTTTATTTTTAATTGATTTCTTTGATTTTTATTTATCATGTCTTTCTTTAATTCTCTTTCCTATGTTATGAATTCTACATTCACAATGAGCGAGTAGTTCCCTAACTTGATGGGGAGTTGATTGAAAGGAACCCTTGAGTCGGAATGCTTAAAAAGAAAAATTGTAATTGGGTTATTGTTGGATTGCCCTCTAGTCACTGACACCAATCCCTTTTGATTGAGTGGGTTGGAACTTGTGAATAGAAGTAGCATTCCAACTTGCTTGACTTTCCCTTACCTAGTAAGGGATAACTAAACAGGACAACCTTCAATTGTCAATTAATCTTGAGAGTACTCCAACAAGAATAGGGCTTCCAGCTAATCTACTCCCAGTCAAGGCTTTTATTTAATTTACATAAATTCTCTAATTTAATTTCCTGTTATTCAATTTAAACCATTTTGAAAACATCTGATTAATAAAATAGCACACCTTTCTGCAACTCGTTGGGAGACGACCTTGGATTCATACTCCCAGTATTTTAATTTTAATTTTTGTGACACCCTTCTAAATTGATAAGCGGATTTTGGGTTGGTTAAGAACTATACTTGCAACGCATATCTTATAACAATTCTTGACTCGCCAATTTCCGCCACGTCAATTTTTGGCGCCGTTGCCGGGGAGTTGCAATAGAGTGCTAAAGTTAGTAATTGGAATTTATTTATTTTCATTTTATTTTATCCTGCTACTATGAGCTGCTTGTTTCTTTCGTTAGATGACGCGTTCACTTCCTGATCCAAGCTTGCCAGTATTCTATCCTGAGATTGAAAGAACTATTTCACGAATAAGGCAAGCTCGGCGTTGGTTAGTCCTCTCTGAGAGCGGATCCGAAACGTCACTTGAGAAAGAAACCAGCCCCCGTTCTACTGATTCGGTTGATTTACGTGCAGGTGATATGGAAGCAGCTAGAAGAGTTACTATCCAGGAGGCTGGAGCCCCTGATTTTTCAATGCAACCGTTTCAAGCGCATCACCCAGCGGTGGCTACAGACTTTGAAATAAAGACTGCACTGCTCAATTTGATGCCCAAGTTTCATGGCTTACCTGCTCAAGAGCCTATCAAGCACCTGAGAGATTTTCAAGCAGCCTATTCTACTGTCAGGCGTGATGGTGCAAATGAAACTTCAATTTTGTTGAAAGCCTTCCCGTTTTCTCTTGAGGGAAAGGCAAGAGAGTGGTACTACACTCAACCCGCAGCAACTGTATCCAACTGGGATACACTTAGAAGAGAATTTTTGGAAAAGTTCTTTCCAGCTGAAGTTACTGATAAACTGAGGAAAGACATTTCCATGATTGTTCAGGACGAATCCGAGACTCT
>NC_029791.2:43249848-43252586 GCF_000816755.2 Arachis ipaensis | reverse complement strand
GAGTATCTGTGAAATGACCAACTTGCTGAAGCAGATGCAATTGAATCAACAACAAGTTCAGCAAGCTCAACCTTCTCCACCATAGCAAAGCCAACAGTTAGTCCCACAGAGAGTTTGCAGAGTCTGTGCTGATTATAGCCATTATACTGATGAATATCCGCAGCTCCAGCAGGAAGACAACACCGTGGCAGCCACTCAAAACTTCTATGACCGCCCCAACCAAGGGTACAATCAAGGTGGCAATTACAGCCATGGATGGCAGGACAATTCTAACCAGAATTGGAGGGACAACAACAATAGAGGAGGTAGAGACAATCAGGGAAATTAGAGGTAGAATAATAACAACAACAGGCAGCAGAACCAGAACCAGCCTTACAGAGCACCTCACCTGAGGCAATCCCAAGGACCACAGAATACCCAACAGCAGACCTCTCAATTTACTTATCCTTCTTCATCTTCTAATGACGACTTACTACAATCTATTGATCGGAGACAACAGACCATGAAAAATATCCTTTATGCTACACTAAATGGTCTGAACTCTACTTTGCAAGCTCTTGTCTCACAGATTGGATCAATGAATAACTCCAATAACCAGCCTTCGAGCTCCAGTGGAATCCCCTCTCAACCATTACCCAATCCAAAGGGTGGCATTAATGCCATCACCCTAAGGTCCGGAACCACACTGCAGGAGAGGAATCAGGAGGAGCCAAGTCCACCAGAACACGCCTCAGTTGAAGAGGTAGTGGAAATAGAAGATGTTGAAGAGGAAGAGGACATACAGGACATGGCTGAAAAAGAAACAGGCTCCCAAAGTTGATCTTCCTTGTGCGATCCGGGATCCCACACTTTGTTTTCACACCCGTCCTTGAGTTGATCATGGTGATTTCCTCCGGGTGGCAAGAGAGATGAATTCTCATGGGAGCACCAAACTATTCTCCTAGACCCATCCGATTGAGCACTAGTCCAACCCTTGCTCTTTGAAGCTTCAACCATAATGAGCCTCGACTTACAATGCCAACCACAAAACATTTTTCTTTTACGCCTCATCCCACAAAGCTCCCTAAGTTGGCCATCTGTTTCAAGCAAACCATATTCAAGTGGGATAATAAAGCTAATAGAAATGAATTTCACCCACTCAAATGAAGGAGTAGATGGCAACCTAGGCAAAGACGATTCCAAGGGTCTTGCTAAAGCATATTCAATTCCCATCCTCCTTTTTCTAAAGATCTCCACCTCCTCACAAGATCTCTTAATCTCAATCCTTTGTTCAACAATTTTATCTAACTTTTTTCCCTTACTCAAATCATAAATGGGAGGGTGAGAGACATTTACCTCCACATTGCTTTCCATCTCATCGGGAGAAGGTTCTTCATGCTCAAAGGATTCTTCACCACTAAGACTTGATGCTTGATCTTCATCGCCAAGGGGACTCAATTCTTGCTCTATCCCATCCAATTCTTCATAAGAGATATGCCTTGGAGGTTGTGCACATTCCTCTTTAGCATCAAATTCAATCATCTTGGAGGGGTTTTCTTCAATCCTAGACTCCCAAGGTGGTTCCATATCTCCTAAGTCTTCAACCACTTATTCCTCTTCTTCAACAATTGTAGCTTCCTCTAATTGTTCCAATACGAAGCAACTTCTCTCATTCTCCACCAATATCTCCTTCATGTTAAGCTCTTTATTTGTTTCTCCACATGTAACCATGGGAGCTCCTTGAGTATTCAAGCATTGGGATGCTAACCGGTTTACCACCTCGTCCAAGGCGGCCGTGAATTGTTGCACATCCCTTTTCTTCTCCTCTTGTCCTTGAACAAGAACATCAAGGATGTCATTTATTGGAGGTTGGGGTGGATGGAAGGGTTCATCAATTTGGAGGAAGGATTCATTATAGGAAGGTGGTTCTTTTTGATAGAGTTGTGGTGGTTCAATATTTCCCAATCTTTCCATTTGTTGCACAGCACACTCCATGGTCGCTTGAAGTTGATCCAATGCTTCCTTGAGATGATCCCTTGACTCTTGTTCTTCTTGGATATCATGAATAGGATCATATGGCTCTTGGATTGAAGGACATGAGTATTCTTCCATAGGAGGTTGTGGTGGAAAGTAGAGTTCATCTTGTGGTTGAAAGTTTTCATGTATTGGAGGTGGTTCATCTTGATAATAATATGGAGGGGCGGCTCTTGAAAACGTTGATGTTGGAGTAGTGGTGGCTCTATGTGCAGTTCATATGGCTCATATGATTGTTGGTAGGATGGATATGGATTAGGGTCATATGAAGATGGTTGGTAAGAAGGGGCTTGTGAGTATGGTTGAGGGTTTTGTTGGGGATATGGCTCATAGGCATATGGTGGTGGTTCTTGAATGTCACAAGGGGATTCACCATAGCCATTGGATTGATATGCATCATAGAATGGCTCTTCTTCATAGTGCATTGGTGGAGGTTGTTGCCATGAAGATTGATCATATGCATATGGCTCCTCTCACCTTTGGTTATCCCATTCTTGATACACATCTTCATTGTAGCCCTCACTTCCTACAACATAGTTAGAACCAAACTCATAGCCAAAGTGAGAATTCATGATAGCAAGAGAAAATGAAAACAAAATCAAATAAGAAGCAAGAAAATTAAATCCTAAAACTAGAAAAAACCAACAAAGAAGCAAAAGGTAAACCTACTTACAATATTCACATATATATAATAACCAATAACATAACACCATTGCAACTCCCCG
>NC_029791.2:43223974-43249448 GCF_000816755.2 Arachis ipaensis | reverse complement strand
ATCCTAGACTCCCAAGGTGGTTCCATATCTCCTAAGTCTTCAACCACTTATTCCTCTTCTTCAACAATTGTAGCTTCCTCTAATTGTTCCAATACGAAGCAACTTCTCTCATTCTCCACCAATATCTCCTTCATGTTAAGCTCTTTATTTGTTTCTCCACATGTAACCATGGGAGCTCCTTGAGTATTCAAGCATTGGGATGCTAACCGGTTTACCACCTCGTCCAAGGCGGCCGTGAATTGTTGCACATCCCTTTTCTTCTCCTCTTGTCCTTGAACAAGAACATCAAGGATGTCATTTATTGGAGGTTGGGGTGGATGGAAGGGTTCATCAATTTGGAGGAAGGATTCATTATAGGAAGGTGGTTCTTTTTGATAGAGTTGTGGTGGTTCAATATTTCCCAATCTTTCCATTTGTTGCACAGCACACTCCATGGTCGCTTGAAGTTGATCCAATGCTTCCTTGAGATGATCCCTTGACTCTTGTTCTTCTTGGATATCATGAATAGGATCATATGGCTCTTGGATTGAAGGACATGAGTATTCTTCCATAGGAGGTTGTGGTGGAAAGTAGAGTTCATCTTGTGGTTGAAAGTTTTCATGTATTGGAGGTGGTTCATCTTGATAATAATATGGAGGGGCGGCTCTTGAAAACGTTGATGTTGGAGTAGTGGTGGCTCTATGTGCAGTTCATATGGCTCATATGATTGTTGGTAGGATGGATATGGATTAGGGTCATATGAAGATGGTTGGTAAGAAGGGGCTTGTGAGTATGGTTGAGGGTTTTGTTGGGGATATGGCTCATAGGCATATGGTGGTGGTTCTTGAATGTCACAAGGGGATTCACCATAGCCATTGGATTGATATGCATCATAGAATGGCTCTTCTTCATAGTGCATTGGTGGAGGTTGTTGCCATGAAGATTGATCATATGCATATGGCTCCTCTCACCTTTGGTTATCCCATTCTTGATACACATCTTCATTGTAGCCCTCACTTCCTACAACATAGTTAGAACCAAACTCATAGCCAAAGTGAGAATTCATGATAGCAAGAGAAAATGAAAACAAAATCAAATAAGAAGCAAGAAAATTAAATACTAAAACTAGCAAAAACTAACAAAAAAGCAAAAGGTAAACCTATTTACAATATTTACATATATACAATAACCAATAACACAACACCATTGCAACTCCCCGGCAACAGCACCATTTTGATGAGAGCGACTTTTGTGTGGTCTAGAATTTCACAAATGAATTCTCGTTTTAAAGTATAGTCTCTAAACCAAACAATAGTCTTTTCATACAAAAATTTTGTTTGTCACAAGCAACAAACCCCTAAATTTTATAAACTGAAGTATTTAAACCTCGGGTCATTCTCCCTAGGAATTGTAACAAAGTGTCTTGTTATTGGTTATGAGTTATGTTTTGGGGTTTTTTTTATAAGAGACATGAAATGTAAATAGCAATGAAAATAAACTAACAAAAAGGTCTTGGCAAGGTTAGGTGGTCAAGGATCTCTATCCTAATCACTAACCACAATATTAGAATTGGCAAGGATCAATCCCACTAGGTTAACCCCTAACTAATAGTATAGGAAAGTCAAGTAAGCTATATCAACCCAAGTCCATAAGTCCTAGTTCTACACCAAATCAATTAGTGAGATCTAGCATTAATGGCTCTCAATCGTCAATCACTTGGACATTAATGACTCAAGAGTTCCTAAGTTACCTTCCCAAGCCAAAAGTACAAAATTCTACTCTAGGATCCAACCAAGCATTTCATCAAACACTTGGAAGGCATAAAACGAAAGCACAGTAAAATTGCAAGGAATGTAAATCTACACTACTCAATTGCAAGGAATTAAACAACAATAAATCAAATGAACAATAAAGGAATATGAATCATAAATTGCATTGAAATGAAAATAGAAGAAGAAAAAGTGCATCAACAACAAAGTAAGCAATTACAAGAATGAAATACAAAATTAGAGAGAGGAAGAGTAGAGGAACAAGAAATTGTAAAGAAAAAGTAAATCAAAGCATGAATTAGACATAGATCTAAGAAATTCTAATCCTAATTCTAGAGAGAAGAGGGAGCTTCTCTCTCTAGAAACTAAACTACATGATGCTAACACTTCAAACAATTGCTCCCCCTTTGCTTGGACTTCAATTCTGCATGAAATACACTCAGAAACAAGTTGGATTTGGGCCTGGACAACTCAGAAATCGCCCCCAGCGTTTTGCCTTTAAGTGGGTCGCGTGAGAGTATCGGCGCGTGCGCGTCGATTGGCAAATTCTTCATCCGTGCGGACGCGTTATGTACGCGTGCGCGTCTCTATGCGAAAACCACTTCTGTGCGTGCGTGCCTTGTACGTGTGTGCGTCCATTGTTGCATTCCCAATCTTTGTTTCTTCATGAATTCTCCCCTTTGCATGCTTTTCTCCTTATTTCTTCCATCCAATACTTGCCTTATAAACCTGAAATCACTCAACAAATACATCAAGGAATCGAATGGAATCAAAGTGAATTAAAATCACCAATTCAAGGACCTAAAAAGCATGTTTTTACACTTAAGCACAATTCAAGGGAGAATTACAAAACCATGCTATTTCATTGAATAAATGTGAGAAAAGGTGGTAGAATCCCCTAAAATAAGCATAAGATAAATCACGAAATCGGGGTTTATCAGATCTCGAAGTTCTTTTGCTTGTATTTTCAGGATGAGGAAGAAGGGTAAGACACCGGTTGCTGCGCCGGTTGAGGATACTACCGCTTCATTTCCTGCTATTTGGCGACATCGCCAATGTGATAAACTGGATACCTTGGTTAACCGAAGAGCCGACTCTCAATACGAGGCTATTGAGGCACGTACAATTCATTGGGAGCGGTTGTTGAAGGTTCCAAGCCAATACAAGGAAATTATTCACCGAAGGATTGCCTCACTTCATTGGGAGTTTCTCTAGCGAGAACCCATTGAAGTCAATGAGACTATGGTGCGGAAATTCTATGCAAACTACCAAGCTTGGGAAATAGAGCCAGTCTTCCTCCGGGGTAAGATGTTGGATACCTCCAATCAAGCTCTAGAAGCTATTTTCAACATCCCCCACATCCCATTGGAGAAAGATGGATACTTCAAGATAAAAGAGGATGTCTCCAATGGAAAAATATCTCTGACTCCTATTCTTGAGAAAATAGGCCGTCCTGGTGCCTCTTGGGAGTATAGCAAAGGGAAGAATTCTGGTCCCACTAGTATTACATACTCTGATTTGAATGCTGAAGCTCGTATATGGCATCAAATTGTGGTGGACTACATTATCCCGAGCATCCACACTACCCATGTGAGATTTAGAATTGCTTTGCTATTTTGGGCTATTATGCAAGGGAAGCATATAGCCATCTTGCCCTTATTGCACAAATCGATTTGGAAATTGATTGAGAAAAAGAATGTCAGCATTCTATTTCCATCGATGGTTATGCGTTTAGCAAATGCAGCGGGGGTAGAGAGGCGACCAATGGATATAATGCTTGAGTTTCCTAGAGGCAACAAGTTCATTCCAAGGGGAGATTTGGAAACATCAACAAAAACAACCCCCTCCAAGAGGAAGACACCCACAGCACCACCATCAAGTTTACCACCTCCATCAACTATTTTACCTTTTCTCTGTCCTTTTCCATATTTATTCTGCGATATCTTGCACGATATCCATCACATGGAGCATTTGGAGCACAAACGTTTTGAGTGGATAGCGGCGATATTAGAAGTAAGAGACGCCGGCCTGATTCCTACTGCTTCATCCGAGCTAGCTGGGGAGGAGCTTGATGCAGCTGATCATCCCATTTCTGAGCCCACCAGCTGAAGATGGCCCCCTCTTCATCCTCCCGGATCGTGAGCATGCACGGAGGACCGTGCACAATTTAAGTGTGGGGGAGGATCGATGACTTCAAGGGGAGTAAAAGTTTCTCTTTTAAAGACACTTTGCAATGTTTTTTTTAGCACTTTTTCTTCATTTTGAGTAGTTTTTCTATTGCATCTTGTTTGGTTTGTTGTGAATATTTCTCTAATCATTTAGGGATATTTAGTAGTTAATATTTGTATTTTGCATGATATGATTAATAAAGTGGTGAAACACCAAGGAATTCCCATGAAATCCTTTTCTAAGGGCATACCATTGATTGAATTGAGGAAAAAAATTATTTTACCAACTTGATTGGAGTACTTTGTTTGTAGAACATGGAAAAAGGAGCTCGAACAACATACCTTGTGAGATTTGAGCTTTAATAGATGGTTGCATTTTTCAACCACAATGTTGTTCTTGTGTGCGATTGTACTCTTTTTTTATTGTGATCATTGATTTGCATGATTCTTTATGTCCTGTATTTGTGTTTGGATGCATTTAGCATGATTGAGGCCATCTTTGATGATAAACTCACTAACCTATATGGCCAACCCTTGCATTCACCTTTGTGAACCCCTTTGAGCCTATGAATCCCCTTTTGTTCTGATGATAGCACATTACTCCCCTTAAGCGGAAAAACATTGATGTCTTTGAATTACTCTTTGATTAGCATGGGTGGATTAGTGTGTAAATTCTAAGTGTGGGAGAAATTTAGGAGGCATTGGTGATAAAGGCACGAATTCTTTGTGAAAACTTTTTTGGGCAATTAGGTAATGCTTATGCATTTCATTAATTGAAACATATGCATTTATAGTTCAAATTAAAAAAAAAAAACCTTGTTCCTAACAAAGTATGAATAAAAAGAGTAAATAAAGGATGCATATGACATGTTTGAAAAGAAAATGCATGAGTAAGATGAGATATAAAAAAGGAATGGGTGGGAAGGTTGAATTGTTATGTGTATATAGGTGATGTAGGATTAGGTGGACGTTCAAGCTAATCAAAGAAGTAATTCTTTAAGTTCACTTGACCATAAATCATCCTACCTAAACCCTATCCCCATTACATCCCTCTAAAGACCTCATGATACTTGTTATTCATGCATTAAATACTAGTTGATTGTTAGATGAATTGCAAATCTTTGAAAAGCACGATAAAAGGAGAATTGAGTGGTTAAACCCTAAATACTGAGCTAATTGAGTGGAAACACATCCGGTGAGGGGTTCGATCGCTCAATTCCATGCTTTTACACCTCATATCGCGTCTTCTTGCAAGTTGTTTGATTGGATAGTTTTGATAACTTCAATTTAATTCTTTGGACATTGATCTTAATGCATGAATCCTTGCATTGGCCCTAAATCTTTCTTGTGATGGATTGGAATTTCATGGTTTGTTTCTACCAACTCTCATCGTAGTACATATTAGAGATTAGTCTTAGGATAGTTGCATGTATTTAAGTAGTATATAGCATAAGTCATTTTTCCTTTTCATCTATCTCCTTTGTGTATTTAACATGAGGACATGCTAGTGTTAAAGTTTGGGAGAATTGATGAATCCATATTTGATGATGATTTTTGGTTAGAATTAAATGGGTTTTCATCACGTAAACTCGCACTTATTCCCTTGAATAGCATGCTTTTGATCTCTCCTCCCAATTTGTGCTTGATCATGAAAATATGCTCTTTTATACTTAATTGAATCTATTTTATTCCAATTGCCTTCCATTCGATTCCTTGATATTTTTGGTGAGTGCTTTTAGGTATATAAGGTAGGGATGGATTGGAGAAAATGGAAGAAGAGTATGCAAAGAGGAGGAAGCAAGAGAAATCAAAGGAGTGAGTTCAGAGACGTGTGCGTGCGCACAACTGCCTGTGTGTACGCACAGCCTTCCAAGCAAAGCGCGTGGAGTGCAGCGAACGCGTCGCGCGTCCAGCCATGCATCATCTAGTGTGTGTGCGCACAACTGCTTATGCGTACGCACAAGTCTGGATTTCTCGCAAAGTGTGCGGACACACGCGTCTGTGCATCCGCACAGGTGTCTGCACATGACTTTATTAAAATAGCACGTGCCTCACGATTTGGGGGATTTGGAAGCCCATTTCTGAAGTCTTCTAGCTCATATTGGAGGGGAGAATGAAGCCATAATGATAAACCACTATTTTATGGTTTATCTTGTGCTCAATTGAGTGGTTTTTATCTACTCTTTACCCACTTATTCATACTATTTGCATGGTTTTACATTTGCCTTCCTAATTATGTGCTTTGCTTGAAAACATGTTTCTTTGGACTTATATTTTCTAATATTAATCCTCTCTTATTACCATTAGATGCCTTGATATGTGTGTTAAGTGTTTTCAGATATTATAAGGCAGGAATGGCTCAGAGGATGGAAAGGAAGCATGCAAAAGTGGAAGGAATACAATAAATTGGAGAAATTGCTAAGCTGTCCAGCCTAACCTCTTCGCACTCAAACGGCTATAACTTTAGCTACAGAGGTCCAAATGATGCAGTTCTAGTTGCGTTGGAAAGCTAACATCCGGAGCTTCGATTTGATATATAATATCCTATAGTTACCCTGACGCTAGGCGACGCGACCGCGTGATCCATGCGGCCGCGTCGCAGTGACGGAAATCCAGCGTGGCAAAATTCGAAACCAGCGAATTCTGGACTGTTTTGGACCCAGTTTGCGGCCCAGAAAACACATGTTAGAGGCTATAAAGTGGGGGACTGTATCCATTCATAGGAGGCTCTCAGAATTCACTTTTCATGTTTTAGATGTAGTTTTAGAGAGAGAGGTTCTCTCATTTCTCTTAGGATTAGGATTTAGGATTTCTCTTAGTTTTAGGAGTGACTCTCAATCCCAGGTTCTTTATTTTTATTTATTTTCCCAATTTAATTTATGAACTCTTCCATGTTACATTTGATGTCTTTATTAGAGTTAATTGAGGTATTCCGGACTTATGATTGCTTTCTTTAATTTATTAAAGTTCTCAATTTATCCAAATTATTTTCATTCAAGTAGAATTTCTCCCCTTTTGGCTTTGGTTAAATAATTGGTAACTCTTGAGTTATCAAACTCATTGTTGATTGAAAATTGGAATTAATTCATCCACTTAACTTACCTTCATAGTTAGAGGTTAACAAAGCGGGAGAAAAAATCCAATTCCCATCACAATTGATAAGGATAATTCGGATAGGACCTCCAGTTCTTCATACCTTGCAAAGAGTTTATTTTACAGTTATTTATTTATTTTTATTGCTTGAAAATATACTTGTGCGCATTGCCCAAACTCCAGAACCCCAATTTACAAACTCATAACCAATAATAAGAACACACCTCCCTGCAATTCCTTGAGAAGACGACCCGAGGTTTGAATACTCGGTTATCAATTTCAAAGGGGTTTGTTACTTGTGACAACCAAAACGTTTGTACGAAGGGATTTTCGCCGTTGCCGGGAAATTGCAAACGTGTGCCTTATTATTGGTTATTGTAAATATTTTATTTTTGCTTGTTTATTTATTTTTATTTTTATTTTTTCTTTTTCTTAAGTTAAGAGGTTATTGGTTTTTATTTTAAAATTTTTATTTTATCTTATCTTATTTCAAAAATCAAATTTAAAAATTCAAATTTAAAAATTTTCAAAATTCAAATTTAAAAATTTTCAAATTTCAAATTTCAAAAAATTCAAATTTCAAAAATTTAAAATTCAAAATTTCAAAATTTAAATCTAAAATTTTTGGCAACCCGAGAAGCAGAGGTTCGCCTAAGGGACACAGTAAATAAATTTCAAACAACCATTCAACAACTGGAGCAAATAGTAATTCAATGGGTTTCAGGGTACTTAAATACACAAGGATCAGCCACAGCCCCATGTGGACAGTCTAGTGAAGAGCGTAGCATGAAGGAGATACCAGAAACCCCAGTAGACAAGACAGAGAATGAATTCGTACTAGAACAAGTAGAAGAAGCTGTCATTGTTCAAGAAGAAGAGTTGGTTGAAGATCTAGGAGATGCAGAACCTCCTTGGGAAAGTCAAGACATAGAGCCTCCTTCTAAGACGGTTGAATTTGATGCTGAGGAGGGTGTACCACCTCCAAAGCATATCATAGTTGAAGACTTGGAAGAGGTTGATCAAGAGATGGAGATTCAAGAAGAAGAAGCACAACCTCCCATGCCCTTGGAAAGCAATGAAGAGGAGATTAAATTGGAAGAGAGCTGCCAAGAGGAAGAGGTTGAAATTGAAGAAGCTTGCAAAGAGGTGGTAATTATCAGAGAAGAGCACAAGGGAGTGGAACTTGCAATTTCATTAAAAATACCTCCCCCTAAGTTGCCATCATCCTTCACAACATTCAAGTGGGTAAAATTCATATCCCTTAGCTTTCTAATTCCACTTGAATATGGGCTACTGGAGACGGATGGTCAACTTAGAGCTCTTTGTGACATTAAGAGTAGGAGGAAGATGGCCAGTGGTAAGAATTATCCTGGAAGGTTCATCATGGTTGGAAGCTTTAAGTTTAAACGCAAAGGTTGGTATAAAGCTCAACTGAATGGGTATAGGAAGCTGTTTGGTCGCTGCAGTGAGAATTCAGATCACCTTTCACCCGGCTGGAAAAATGCAGATCGAGACAAAAACGGGTGTAAAAATAAAGTTTGGGATCCTGGAATCTGTTCTGGCATTTGTCAATCTGGGAGCCTAAGAATCTGTTTGAAGCTTCTAAAGGGCTTTAAATGCTTAGTTTGGGATCCCGGAGGACACTGGAATCACAAACATTGGTGGAGATTCCTGGATGGGTTCAAACACAAGCCACCATAACAGAAAGCTCACCAAATGTCCAACTTAAGGACTCTAACTAAAAGTGCTGGGTGGGAGACAACCCACCATGGTATGATCGTTCTTTTTTTTCATTTTTATTTAGTTTTATTTGTTTTTGAGTTTCATTTTATTTTATTATATTGAACCTGGAGTTTTGCATCACATTCATATTAACATTGCATTCTGCATTTTTTTCAGATTATCTATAAAAAAAAAAGAAAGCGAGCACGCGACGCGACCGCATCAGCGACGCGTTCGCGTCGCAAGGAGATGGGAGACAATATTAATATGAACAGAGAGTTTCGCAGGAGCAGCGCTGGAGGCGTGCCAATGGCACAAATCACCCCACGCGACCGCGTCATATGGGAATAATGGCCTCCCACGCAACCGCGTCATATGGGAATAATGGCCTCCCACGCGACCGCGTCACCCACGCGGCCGCGTGACCAGGATTTCGACGTCAAAAGGGTGCATGGCCGAAAGTTGAGCTGGAGTTGGGCTGGACCCGTGCTAGTAGCACAAGGCCTGCCACGCGAATGCGTCACCCACGCGTCCACGTCATATTGGAAATAAGGCCACCCGCGCGATCGCGTCGACCACGCGACCGCGTCACCCTGGATTTTGGCAATACTGAGTTTTGAACAGAGAGTTGTGCGACCGCGAGGCTGCACTTGCGCCACTAGCACAAATCGAGTCACGCGATCGCGTGCCTCACGCGTCCGCGTCACCCAACCTTATCGCGCACCACGCGACCGCGTCACCCACGCGACCGCGTTGCCAGCGTCGCACAACCTATCCAGATTAGTGCCAATTTTCTTATCTTTTCTTTTTTTATCCTAATTTCTTCCTTCTCTCTCTTTTCTCACTTTCTTTTTCTTCTTCTCATCCTTTTTCCCTCTCATTTTATTTTATTTATTTGCATAACTTTCATTCATTGCATATTTTTATTTTTCTAAAAATTATTATTGGTGTTCAAATGCTCTTATTCAACTGTTACATCTTTTCTGGTATTTTCTTGGTGCTTAGTGACTTGTTTCATTCTTATTGAGTAATATTATTCAAATCAATGCCAATCTTTTATATCTATATTACTCTTGCATTGATATAAATTTATATTATCTCTCCTTCCCCATTCTCTTCTCCATTGTTACAAATTTTCGCACCACTAGTATGCCATGTGCTTCTATTATTTTCTCACTTGCGTGTTGTAGCTACCATGTAATTGAGACCCTCACTATTTGGCATCTACCAACCCTATCTTTATTTCTGGGTTACTCTTTTTCCCTTTTTCTTTCAGGATGGGCACCCGGAAGGGAACCGGAAGACGTTCACATGGGGAGACAAACAAGTCCATCAGCAAAATCCTTGGAGAAAAGCATCAATTGGAGAAGACCCGTCCACCTGCACATCTCAGCATGCACCGAGGACGGTGCAATCTTTAAGTGTGGGGAGGTCGATACCGATCTCCATGGGTTAGTTACCTTCTTCTCAACACCATTGTTTTATTTTCTTTGTTTGTTCACTGTTACATTTGCATGATTGATTGCATATTTGTTTGATTTCTGCATATTTTACCACTTGGTTAAAGTAATATTTTCCTTTTCAAGAAACTTTTTATAACATTTTACTAATTTGAATAAAATCTTTTGTTACACTTGTTTGAAGAAATATTATACTGGAACATGGTTTAGAGCTCGAACACACAAAACCAGTGAGATTTTTTGAGCCTATTTGAATTGGTTGCATTTTATCAACCAAAATTTTATTTTAGTGTGTATTTTTCTCTCTAAAATTGTGATCTTTGTCTTGCTTAATTCTATATTTCCATGGTTTGATGTATGCATGCACTTATATGATTGAGGCCTTTGTTTCACTGAGCTTACATACCCATATGGCCTTAACCCTTCATTATCCCTTGCAAACCACTTTGAGCCTATTATACCACTTTGTTCTTTACTTTAGCACATCATTAACTCTAAACGGAAAACAATAATGTCCTTAATTTGAATCATTGGTTAGCTTAGACTAGTGAGAGTGCTCATGAATTAAGTATGGGAAAATTGGGATTGAAAACAATTGGTTTGAGAATTGAGTATGTTAAGAATTTTCTGAAAATATGAAAGAAATGTTTAGGACATGTTCATGCATTCAATAATTTAATCATATGCATTGAGAAAAACAAAAGAAAATAAATAAAAAAAAAAGAGAAGAAAAAGAGGAAAAAGAAGAAAAAGAAAAAAAAAGAAGAGAAAAAGAGCAAATAAGTGAAAGGGGACAGAATGCCCCAAAGTAAGTGGTGAAAGCAATGCATATGAGTTTTACTTGAAATTAGAATGCATGAATATGTGGAAAACATGGTTAATGGATGGTTAGATGTTGTATTATGATTACATGGACTGTTTAAGTTAGGTGGAGAGTTTAAGTTAATTAAGGATTCAGATTTTAGTCCACTTGGCCAAATACAATCCTACCTTGACCCTAACCCCATTACAACCCTCAAAAGACCTCTTGATATGTGTATTTGTGCATTAAATTTTTGTTGATTGTTAGATGAAGAGCAAGCCTTAGAAAGCAAGGATAGTGGAGAAATTGAGAGAATCGAACCTTAAACACTTGAGTGATTAGAGTGTATACACTACCAGTGAGGGTTCGATGCTCAATTCCTTGTTCCCTGCTTTCATGAGCTATTTTCTTCTTGCAAGTCTATTTGTACTTTATTTTTATGATTTGAATTAGTGAAATCCAGTTCATAATTATTCTTGAAAGATTTGTTTATTTTTAATCAAGTAGGTAGAAACATTCTACATGTAGTTGCATTCATATAGATAGGTTGCATTTCATACATTCTACCATTCCTCTTCATCTTTATAGTTTCTCTTGAGCTTAGCATGAGGACATGCTAATGTTTAAGTGTGGGGAGGTTGATAAACCACTATTTTATGGTTTATCTTGTGCTCAATTGAGTGGTTTTTATCTACTCTTTACCCACTTATTCATACTATTTGCATGGTTTTACATTTGCCTTCCTAATTATGTGCTTTGATTGAAAACATGTTTCTTTGGACTTATATTTGCTAATATTAATCCTCTCTTATTACCATTAGATGCCTTGATATGTGTGTTAAGTGTTTTCAGATATTATAAGGCAAGAATGGCTCAAAGGATGGAAAGGAAGCATGCAAAAGTGGAAGGAATACAATAAGTTGGAGAAATTGCTAAGCTGTCCAGCATGACCTCTTCGCACTCAAACGACTATAACTTTAGCTACATAGGTCCAAATGACGCGGTTCTAGTTGTTTTGGAAAGTTAACGTCCGGGGCTTCGATTTGATATATAATATGATATAGTTACCCTGACGCTAGGCGACGCGACCATGTGATCTATGCGGCCGCGTCACAGTGACGGAAATCCAGCGTGGCAAAATTCAAAACCAGGGAATTCTGGACTGTTTTTGACCCAGTTTGCGGCCCAGAAAACACAGATTAGAGGCTATAAAGTGGGGGACTGCATCCATTCATAGGAGGCTCTCAGAATTCACTTTTCATGTTTTAGATGTAGTTTTAGAGAGAGAGGTTCTCTCCTCTCTCTTAGGATTAGGATTTAGGATTTAGGATTTCTCTTAGTTTTAGGAGTGACTCTCAATCCCAGGTTCTTTATTTTTATTTATTTTCCCAATTTAATTTATGAACTCTTCCATGTTACATTTGATGTCTTTATTAGAGTTAATTGAGGTATTCCAGACTTATGATTGCTTTCTTTAATTTATTAAAGTTCTCGATTTATCCAAATTATTTTCATTCAAGTAGAATTTCTCCCCTTTTGGCTTTGGTTAAATAATTGGTAACTCTTGAGTTATCAAACTTATTGTTGATTGAAAATTGGAATTAATTCATCCACTTAACTTATCTTCATAGTTAGAGGTTAACAAAGCGGGAGAAAAAATCCAATTCCCATAACAATTGATAAGGATAATTCGAATAGGACCTCCAGTTCTTCATACCTTGCCAAGAGTTTATTTTACAGTTATTTATTTATTTTTATTGCTTGAAAATATACCTGTGCGCATTGCCCAAACTCCAGAACCCCAATTTACAAACTCATAACCAGTAATAAAAACACACCTCCCTGCAATTCCTTGAGAAGACGACCCGGGGTTTGAATACTCGGTTATCAATTTCAAAGGGGTTTGTTACTTGTGACAACCAAAACGTTTATACGAAGGGATTTTTGTCGGTTTAGAAACTATATCTACAACGCGACTGTTTTTATGAAATTCTTTACTGGCAAAAATCCCAACGTCACATAACATAGGATATCATTTAGTGTAGTTTTAGGGGTAGTAGTAGAGAGTTTTAGTTTAGTTTTTCTCTAAGTTTTTCATCATCTCTATTAGCGTTTATATTAGGATTTTACATTCAAGTGCCATTTCCATTTTTTATCTTGGATTTTGCAAGCTTTCATTGTAAGTATTTCCTTGTGATTACTCTTTATAGTTACAATATCATTACTCTTTCTTCTAATTTAAGTTATAGTTCAATTTTGCTTCTCTCTTGTAATTTCAATTTCTTGTTGATGAATTTGATGTTGGATGTTGATTACATGCTTTCTTGTGTTATTCTTATTGATTGAGATCAATTTTTGCTTTGAGTTTTAAGTCTTTACTCATTTTTTATGCCAGGGCATTTTGGCCAGTTTCACTGACCATTTCTTTACTGTTTTAGGGTAGTTTCATGCATTTTCTTAGGAAATAAGCAAGTTTTGGGTGGAATTTCACTTACATCTTGATTTAAGCATACATTGTGCACTTTACATGATTTCATGGAAACTCCCACGTTAACTTAAGTTAACGTAGAGAAAGCAAACAATCGCCAACGTTAGTGACACTCACCTTTGTCACTAACGTTGGAATGAGCCACAATGAGCCACTATGAGCCACATTAACTCCCACGTTAACTTAGTTAACGTGGAAGCTAACGTTGAGGATAGGATGATGAGCCAACATTAGTGACACTCACCTTTGTCACTAACGTTGGAGATGGCTATCATTACCACGTTAGAAGCCACGTTAACTTAGTTAACGTGGACTCTAACGTGGGAAGTAGGGGCACCTTGGAACGTTAGTGACAAAGGTAAGTGTCACTAACGTTCTCAAAGAATTGGCAAGCCTACGTTAAGAGCCACGTTAACTAAGTTAACGTGAACTCTAACGTAGGGGGAGGGAGGACTCTCAACATTATTGAAAAAGGTGAGTCCCAATAACGTGTGCGAAGGATAAAGAGGCAACGTTAGTGGTCACGTTGATGCCACTAACGTTGAAGTTAACACCACTAACGTTGATGCCACTAACGTCCTGGGTGAGGAACGTTAGTGAAAAAGGTGATTGTCACTAACGTTCTCGAACCCACACTCTCACTTAACGTTAACACCACTAACGTCCTGAGCTAAAGACCCTGCCTACTTCACACTTTCTCTCTGCAAGTAAAGCTAAGCCCACTGCGGAAGATAACTGCTTCAAACTCAAGATCCAAAGGCCCATATCCAAGACTTGAAGAATCAACTAGAAGATCAGAAGAGTAATATATATAGGCGTAGTTTTGAATTAGAAAGCAGCTTTTGGGGGAGTTGGAAATTGGAGAACTGATGACAAGCCATCCTAGCCTAATTTAGCTAGTCTTTTTCTTTTGTTTTCATTAAAATTATGCACTTTCTTGAGCTACAAGCAAGCTAATTGAGTAGATTTTCATGTTTCCCTTGATTGAACCAACCATATATGAATTCATGCCATTTCATGAGGTTTTATGCTATATTTGTTGCATATTATGAAAGAATGAATATCTCATGATTTTGAGCATAGCTTTGATGAGTTTGGTTGATTAATGATAGGAGAAGAAAGCTTGGAGAAAGGTTGAAGCAAGAAGGAATGGCTAGGAGTGAAGAGAGGACAATGGAATAAGTGAAATTGAACCAGGAAGCAAGAAGCTGGACCTAAAGTTAGCATCAAACTTTTGCACAAACTTTTGGTTGAAAAGTTAGCCCCAACGTTAGCCCCCTAACTTGGAGGCTAACGTTGGAGCTTGAAAATTCTCCCCTGGGCACCAAAAGTTTGCGCCAACGTTAGCCCCCTAACTTGGAGGCTAACATTGGCACATGATTTCCTCCCTGGCCATCCAACGTTTGCGCCAACTTTAGACCCCTAACTTGGAGGCTAACGTTGGCACATGAAAATATAAGGGAAAAGAGCAAAAGTTTGCGCCAACGTTAGCCCCCTAACTTGGAGGCTAACGTTGGCACCACAAGCACACTAGACAAGGCCAACGTTCATACCAGAAAAATGTGTTTGCTGCTATGAAAAGTTGGAGCCAAAGTTAGACCCCTAACTTTGGCTCAAACTTTGGTATCAGCAAATTGTGCTAGCTGATATGAAAAGTTGGAGCCAAAGTTAGACCCCTAACTTTGGCTCAAACTTTTGGTCCAACTTACTCCCGTGAGTTTTTATTACTTGATGCGACCCGGTGCACTTGCCGGTTAGATTTGTGTGTTTTGGGAGAAATTTATTTTTCACCAAAATACTCATCAAGTTTTTGGCGCCGTTGCCGGGGATTGATTAGATTGACAATGATTAAGTGAGGTGGTAATCTAGATCAAGCACTTTTTCTTTAATTTTTGACTAACCCACTAACTGTTTGAAGTTTTGCCTGAGTTAATAGAAACCTCATTCTAGCAATAGAGTGAAATTTCCTTGGCTCATCCTGTTGAATATGATTTTCATAGCTTGAAAAACAAACGAGAGGAGTGGTTTTCGTTCATTACTCTCTCAAGTTTGCCAACTGTTTGATACTTTGTGTCAACTGATTCTTCAATCATATCCTAGCCTGAATATGCTCTATCTTCACTTGAATTGGTTGTGACTGTGCAGATCATGGAAGGGAACTCAACAAATCCTAGCAATCATGAGAGTAATACTCCCACCATGGATGATAATGTAACCCATAGCTCGAAGCAACTATCCATAGCCATGAATGATGTTGCCCAATGGTTTGAAGCTTTTCCACAAGGAAGCATTATCGGATGGGAAGAACTGATGAATGGACTCCTAGTCAAATTTAACCCATCACAAAGAGTTGTTAAGCAAGAGGCAGAAGTGCATCCAGTAGAGAAAGAAATTGAAGGTGCTCGTGCAGTAATAAGCCAAAACAAGCAGATGCATCAGTAGACTCTACAACAATTAGATATGATGGCTAGAAAAATCATTGAGTTGAGACATGCTGTAGTACATACATACAACCTGACTCAAAGCTCATATGGGTGTAATCAAGATGAACAAAGCTTTGGGGCCATTAACCATGAGCAACAAAGCTATGAGCAACTACAAGCTCCAAGCAATCACTCCAGCATGCTTCAGAACAGGCCTCAGAATGATGTGTACACTCCACCTTGGAGAACTCATTCTAATGGGAGGGGGGTTGAGAACCAAAACCAAAGACCAAGGGACTTCAACTGCAACAATCCCAACTTCAAAAACCAACTTAAAACACACCCCCACAACAACAATCACACACACTTCCAACCTCGTCCTACCTCACCATTCACTCAAAATGACCTTCATCAACCACCACAATTGCCACAACCACTTCCAACCTTTCAAATGATCTATATTCTAGAAATGCTGATGGAAAGGTCCATCAAAATTCAAGAAATGATGGCAATAGAGTGGGAAGAAATAAAGAAGCATCAAGAGATGATAAGCAAGAACCAGGAGGCTTCACTCAGAAGACTTGAAAGGCAGGTGGAACAATTAGTGCAAAACCTTGCTGAATTGGGTGAGAAAAAGGGGACTCTGAACCCAAAGTGCCATGAAAAGGATGCTGTGTTGAAAGAGAAGGGAGTCATGGAGGAAAATAAGAAGGCTATGGAAAGAGAAATAGAGGGAAGGAAGCCCATAGCAAGAGGAGGAAACCTAAGGCAACAGAAGCCTCAACTTCCATGAGCACAGAGTGAAGGATGTCAAGCTAGTGACAATAAAAGAGTGCTTGTTGGGAGGCAACCCAACCCGAGGTAGTTTTCTGTTCATAACTAGTTTAATAAAAAGGTTAATTAGTTTTATCTATAATGCAAGAAGCTAAGTTTGGTGTTGCACACCAAAACAATCTAAGGGAGAATGAAGGATTCTAAGTTTGGTGTTTCACCAAAATCCCATCACAAAACACATTCTCATTTTCTGCATAATGCTGGTTTCAAGCATGATGGATGAACTAGTTAACTATTCGGCTGTTTCCTAGTTTTCAGTTTTGTCATTTTTGAAAAAGAAGAAAAAGAGTTTCACGCATGGTTAATCTAATGCATCGGCAAGGTACTAAGTTTGGTGTTCCCACACCAAAGTAAGTTCAAAAAGCCCGCAAATAAATCATGCAAGCTAACCATTTTTCAAGTGCTTGGGAAACAAGCAACTTTCAATATCATTGCAGAGGTCCATACAAGCTGTTGGAAGGATTAAGCATCATCAACCAAAGAAACAAAAGATGAACCTAAAGGCCAGTAATGATGATGATGAGAAGAAGGAAAGCAAGTAAACTTCAACAGGTTGTATTGTTAAGTCATTGTTTTGCATCAAATATTGCTGTAATTGAAAGTTGGATTGTATCCTTAATTGCCCTGCCTGTCTGCATAGTATAGTTTTATTTCTATATACCCCTGCCTGCATAACATAGTCTTTCTTTATAATTCAATAAGCAAGATGTTTGATCATTCACAACATTCTCATCTTCAAAACTTGTTTGCACTCAATTTCCAAGAAATGCATCACATGAAAGTTCTTTGAGAAGAAAGATTGAGGAATTAAACAATTTTGAGGCAAGCAAAAGATTAGAAGAAGTGGTGGTTCTGGTTATATGATTTTGTATTGAGGTTGCATGCTTGTGAAAACTTGCATGGGAGCTCATAGGCGGGACATGAAGTTCAAAGAAGTATTGTGGAGATTCTCAAAAATTTATTGATCCAAGAAGCAGCAAACAAAACAAAAGAAAGAAAAGAAAATACAAAAACAAAAGGAATATGGCCCAAGGCTCTGAGCATCAATTACTAGGCAGAAAAAAGAAAGAAAGAAACAAAAACTCAAAGAGTTGTTGTCCTAGTAAATGCTTGTGGTTGAAGTGTGTCAAGGAAAGAGGCTTGAGCATGTAAATCCTTAGGGGTGCTTCAACACCTAATACCTTAAAACCAACTGGTTTAGGAGTATTGATTGAAAGCTTATCTAAAGAGCCGCCTTGAGACATGATACTTAGAAACTACTCTCTGTATAATTTTACTTTCTCTGCACTTCTAGTTTTACTTTTCATAATGTATTTTCCATCTTTGTTTTTGATTTCCAGAGCTATGAACAACTAAACCCCTTTCATTGGGTTAGGGAGCTCTGTTGTAATTTGATGGATAAATATTAGTTTTCATTATTCTTCTTCTATCTTTTCTATTGATTTTACTAGAAGGCTTTCAATCTTCATCCAATTGGGTAGTTATCTTGGAAAAGAAGCTATTCATACTTGGATCTCTTCTGAACCTTGGAAGAGGAATGAAGAGATCATGCTAGAAATGCTTTCTCATGTTGGACCGAATTGGGATTGGATGGATATGGTGACTATAATTCTACCAACACTTGATTTGGGAATGCATGTGGTATAATCAGTGACCATACTTCATCTTTTCTCATGAGCAATTGACCAAGGAATTGGCTATTGATCAAGATTTGAGAGATTGAATTACAAGGAATTGTAATTCGATCACTTAAGATTGCCAAGGAGATCAATGAACGCATTGATTGAGGAAGAGATGAAAATGAACTTGATCCGGAGAATGCAACATCTCCTAAGCCCAATTAATTCCCCATTTTTGATCTTACCCATTCTCTTTAATTTCTGCAATTTACTTTTATGAGCATCTTCCCCATTCCCATTTAAGATTCTGCAATTTACTTTCCGCCATTTACATTCAGCTCTTTATTTCCAGCAATTTACATTTTCTGCTATTTACTTTCCCGCCATTTAATTTTTTGCAAATCTCAAATCAAATTCTGCTTCACTCAACTAGAATATTCCTCTAATTAAAGTTTCTTGACCAATCAATCCCTGTGGGATTCGACCTCACTCTATTGTGAGTTTTTACTTGACGACAATTCAGTATACTTGCCGAAGGAAAATTGTTGAGAGACAAGTTTCCGTGCATCAAGTTTATGGTGCCGTTGTCGGGGATTGATTTTGTATCAACAATGATTAAATTGGAGGATAACTAGATTGAGCATTTTTTTCTTTTGTTTGATTTAAGTTCATTTGAGTAATTTACTTTCTGTTCAGTTATTTTCTTCTCTTCCCCCTACCCATTTCTTAGTTGTTTACAATTCAGTCTACTAACCCACTAACTGTTTGATATATTGCATCACTCACACTAACAGCATTTCTGTAGAAATTACTTTCTGCATCTATTTCCTTGCTTGTGCCTTGTTGGTTGTATGACAGGGAGAAGAAACAGGGCTTCAACTTCCTTTGATTCTGAACCTGAGAGGACCTTAGATTAAGGAGGGAAGCAAGGGGAAAGAGAGTAGTTGGTGCTGAGGTAGAGGAGGAGTACTTTAAACTAGATATGGACGAGAATATGGAGAACCATCATGAAGAAGAGGCTCACAACCATGGTAGAGAAGGTCTAGCAAATCATGCTGGGCAAGAGAGAAGAGTTCTGGGTTCATACATCAATCCAAACCCAAGATATTGCGGAAGTAGCATCCAATGGCCAACCATACATGCCAATAACTTTGAACTAAAGCCACAGCTCATCACCCTTGTTCAGAACAATTGTTCATTCGGAGGAGGTGTCCAAGAAGACCCCAATCAACATCTAACCACCTTTCTGAGGATATGTGATACTGTGAAGTCTAATGGTGTTCATCCTGACACCTATAGACTACTTCTGTTCCCTTTCTCACTCAAGGACAAGGCATCTAAATGGCTGGAATCCTTTCCAAAGGAGAGTTTAGCAACCTGGGAAGAGGTGGTGAACAAGTTCTTGGCAAGATTCTATCCTCCTCAACGGATCAACAGGCTGAGAGCTGAGGTGCAAACCTTCAAGCAGCAAGATGGTGAGACTCTATATGAAGCATGGGAGAGGTTTAAGGACCTGACAAGAAGGTGTCCACCAGATATGTTCAACGAATGGGTGCAGCTGCACATTTTCTATGAAGACCTGAAGACACTTTAGAAGGAAAGCATGGGGAGAATCATCAAGAAACCATAATTACACAGAAAGAGCTGACACAGAAGGAGCTGCTGAGACTCTATGCACCCTTTCCCCAATTACTAAATGGCTGTGTAGAGAAGAGACTATACTCAAGGTTTCTTGACATGTTTGTATCTCTCCATGTAAACATACCATTCATCAAGGCCCTCTAACAAATGCCCTCATACATTAAGTATATGAAGGAACTGCTGACCAAGAAAAGCTCACTCAAGGGAGGACAAACCATAATGATGAACAAGGAGTGCAGTGCTCTCATTCAACTAGAGTTGCCTAAAAAAAGGAAGGACCCATGGAGTTTCTACATCCCCTGTAACATAGGAGAAACAATGTTTGATAAAGGACTTTGCGATCTCGGAGCAAGCATCAACTTAATGCCTTTATCACTTATGAAAAGGCTACAGATCAATGAGATAATACCCACAGATGTAGTTATCAAGATGGCTGACAAAACTAAAAAATAAGCAGTAGGAGTGGTTGAAAATGTGCTAGTGAAGGTTGGAAAATACTCCCTGCCCACAGACTTTGTCATCTTGGACATGGAAGAGAGTCACCTGCACCCAATTATATTGGGAAGACCATTCCTGGCTACCACCAGAGCACTTATAGATGTGGAGCGAGGGGAGCTAATTTTGAGGATCCATGATGAATAACTCAGTTTCAATGTTTTCAAGCCCTCACAAGAAACAGATCAAGAGAACAAAGAACCAAGCAAAGATCACAGTGAGATACTGAAGGAAGAAATAAGTACTGAAGCACAACCAGCACATCTGGAAATCTCCTTAGTTGAGGAACAAGGCAATCAGCAGCTGTCACAGCTCAAAGAAAATCAGGAGGAACCTAAACCACCAGAGCTATATGAGACCAGCAACGAAACCTATTTGGAAGAGGAGGTCACAAAGAGCAAGGCAACATCAAAAGAAACAAAGAAGAAGGTACCAAGGAGGTGGAGGAACAAGAAGATCCCTACAGAGGATTTCTCTCCAGGGGATAAAGTAATCTCAGCTTACTTCCCAGCCATTCCCCCCGATCTCCCCACCATCCCATCTTAGCTACCTAAAGTTTTTACCATCAACAGAGTCCTCTCCTTGGAACACGTGGAGATCCTTGATGAAGCCAATGGAGATAGATTTACTGCAAGGGGGGAGGACTTGAAGCACTACCAACCACCCTGATAAAGGCAGAACGTCAAGCTAGTGACGCTAAAGAAGCGCTTCATGGGAGGCAACCTATGTTTTACATGCTTTTAAAAATAGTTAATAAATCAAGGTTCATGAAATTCAAATCAACTTGATATGCACTTGAATGAATCATTGTGTGCAACATATAGTGAGGAACAAGTTTGGTGTTCAAGGCACACTAAGAGAACATGAATGTAACCCACATCATGTCACTCTTAGGGGTCTTGAACAAATCTTTTACACCACATGGCACCAAACTAAGTTTGGTGTTGCCAATGTTGCATACATGGATATTCAGTTAATCAGTTGGTTGGCATTCATGAATACTACTTAGTTAGTTATAAACAAAAACTAAAAAAAAATGGTAGTTGTTCCCATTTTTATTTTGCAGCCACTATCTACACAATTAATAATTACACTTTTTTTGTTTTATAGGAAAATTGATGGACAATAGAAAGGAAGATTCGGCTACCACAAAAGGAGAGTATTTCACACGTGTCTCAAGGGGGAATGCATTGAAAAATGTTGCCATGCAAAAATTGAAAGAATGAGACCCTTGGAGACCGAACCAATCTCCTTCATAAAGATCAGGATCCTTGTGCTCATCCTATGCTAAAACCCCATCCGTTCATCACACAACCACTCTATCAATCCAAACCTTTCATTCACTTACCACTTCCTTATATAAGTGATTTTAGTCCGTACCCCTTCCACATTCGAAATTCCCATCCTTTATACTCCACATTCCAACAACCACTTCTTCAAACCTCTCATTCTCGAAATCCAACACCTTTACATAGCCAAAATCACTGATGGCATCATCAAGCTCTAAAAGAAGAAAGGGAAAGGAGCCTGTGGAGCAACGCCCTTTTGATGAAAAGAAATTTAGAACCCTTCACCATGTGTTGCAGTATGGGTAGATGGTTGATAAAGAGATCATATATGAGCTAGGATTTCAAGTCAGAAAGACTGAGTGCCTCGAAATCACAAAGAAGGTGGAAAAGAGAAGATGGGAGCTCCTCACTGATCCGGTCACTAGGGTAAATGCAAATCTTGTAAAAGAGTTTTATGCAAATGTTGTCCGATATGATAAGGCAGATGAGTCTTACACAAGTTTTGTAAGAGGAAAGACCGTGGATTTCAGTCCCATGAGCGTCATGAGGGCATTAAAGTTACGGTCTATACCGTTTGAGGAAGAGATCTATCATTCAAGAATTGATAACAGCCCCAATTATGACTAGATTGTGCAAGATATATGTGTACCAGGCGTTGAATGGGTGCGAGATTCCGAAAGGAAACCCAAGTTCATTAAGAGAGGGGACCTCACTCCCGAAGCAAATGGGTGGTTCGAAATTGTAAGGAGATCCATCCTCCCCACCGGGAACAACTCAGAGGTGAATCTCAAGAGAGCCACAATGGTGCACTGTATACTCAAAGGAGGAGAGATCAAGGTTCATGAACTCATAGCCCAAGGCATCAGGAAGAGGGCCGAGAATAGCGATTCTAGAGGAAAGTTAGGCTACCCCAGCACTATTTTTCGACTATGCGACAGGGCTGGGGTGGTGTTTGAAGACGAAGACCCCGAGTGGATAAAAGAGGGCATTCCAATTACGGTCCGACGGATGAATGCTGTTGCATCTCCCCTACCTCAATGGAAGCCTAGGAAGAGGCCAGCCCATCAAGTAGTAGAAGGACAAGACCTAGAAGAGCAAGCCCCAGCCACCTTGAACATGCACCAATTACAAGAAGCTATTGATGGCTTATCTAGGCAATATTGGGAAAATCAAGAGGCACAGAAGGAGCTCCAGCTACAAATGATGAACCACCAAGAAGAATCATTTTCTAGATGGACGAATCAACAAGGGGAGTAGCAGAAGCAAATGTGATGGAGCAACAATTGGAACAAGGAAAACAATGGGGTGAATCTTTTCACAAGATAGAACAAAGGCAAAATGAACAACAAGAATCTTTCCAGAAGCTAATCAACATCCAAGCACATCAAGGTGCACTCATACATGAGATGCATCGAAAACAAATAGAACAAGCAGAACTCTTTGACGAGCACAGGGCATTCTCTGAAGGGGTTTACATGAGTGAAAGTGGAAATCATGTAAACATGCTAGCAAGGCTTGGATACTTAGTTGGATAGCTACCTAATGTACATCCGGGAATCACAAAATATGACGAAGTGAAGGATGAGTTAGCACGAGAAGAAAGAGTAAGGGTTGAGAAGAGTCATGAATCAGTAATTGCTTAGGTCTGTGATTGCTAGTTTTTAATTCCATCTTGCTTATTGTGTTGCTTGCCTCCTTTTTAATCAAATAAAAAGAGAATGTGTGTTATCAAAGACCAGAGTGGAATTCATATTGTGGAGTAAGTTCCTAGATTTGTGGTGTGATAATAGATTAGCTAAGTTGGTTCACCAATAAGGTGGGAAGGCAACTATCTGTCCTGAATCATATGTTTGAAACACACCCCATGAGACTAGCCAAATAACAAGATCCAAATAAAAGAAAAGGGAAAGAAAAATGAAAGTTAAGAATAAAAGAAAAAGAGTAAGAAATAAGGCTAGGCACCAAGGGTTTGAATCTTGAGGGAAGTGTCTCTGGTGTTCCTGTGTAAGGGATTTACTTGGATGAATAAGCTCTTAGGGGTGCCTTATCACTTGGTAACTTGGGTTAAATAACCCGGGATTATCAGCTGAAAGTCCACTATCAAGAGTAACCTTCGCTACAGAACACTTAGTAACCCAAAGAGGTGCTGGACACCAAGGTCTCAAGAAAGAAAATAACAAACCATGTGCCTGTGGTGTGTATGTATGGGGGAAAGAGACTTGAGGGAGTAAGTCCTTAGGGGTGTCTTAACACCTAGCACCTTGAACCAACTGGTTCGGGAGTGCTGGATGAAAGCTTATCTTAAAGAGTCGCCCCCTTACAGAGCATCTAGTCTAAGAACTCAAATAAGCCCTAAAATGACAAAAAGGATCAGAGAATAAGAGTCTCATAGGGTGCAGTCAAATGAGCATTTCAGGACATGATAAAGGTCTGAAAGCCAGTGAAGGAACGAACCTAAGTTGCTATGCATGAAACCACCATAAAACCAAGGACATAACTTCCACAATAATGACTCACTTCTCTTGGCATTTCATTCATCATTCTCTTGTTCCAATACTTGCTTAGGGACAAGCAAGCTTTAAGTTTGGTGTTGTGATGCCAGGGCATTTTGGCCAATTTCACTGACCTTTTCTTTACTATTTTAAGGTAGTTTCATGCATTTTCTTAGGAAATAAGCAAGTTTTGGGTGGAATTTCACTTACATCTTGATTTAAGCATACATTGTGCACTTTACATGATTTCATGGGAATTTTGCATGAATTAGATGACAAATTGGATGATGCATGTCTCATGATGTGGATTAGAACTTTGATGCACTTTATTGCTTGATTTCAGGACAAAGGAAGCAAGAAAGAACCACGTTAGCAGCCACGTTAGTCTAACTAACGTGACCACTAACGTGGAATGGGAGCTAGCTTGCAACGTTAATAAGAAAAGTAATTGCCAATAACGTCCTCGAAGCCATCATAGCCCACGTTAAGAGTCACGTTAACTAAGTTAATGTGAACTCTAATGTGGAAGAAAGAAAGTGGAGCCAACGTTAGTGACACTCACCTTTGTCACTAACGTTGGAATGAGCCACAATGAGCCACTATGAGCCACGTTAACTCCCACATTAACTTAGTTAACGTGGAAGCAAACGTTGAGGATAGGATGATGAGCCAACGTTAGTGACACTCACCTTTGTCACTAACGTTAGAGATTGCTACCATTACCACGTTAGAAGCCACGTTAACTTAGTTAACGTGGACTCTAACGTGGGAAGTAGGGGCACCTTGGAACGTTAGTGACAAAGGTAAGTGTCACTAAGATTCTCAAAGAATTGGCAAGCCTACCTTAAGAGCCACGTTAACTAAGTCAACGTGAACTCTAACGTAGGGGGAGGGAGGACTCTCAACGTTATTGGAAAAGGTGAGTCTCAATAACGTGTGTGAAGGATCAAGAGGCAACATTAGTGGTCACGTTGATGCCACTAACGTTGAAGTTAACGTGGATCATCCCTGGGTGAGGAACGTTAGTGAAAAGGTGATTGTCACTAACGTTCTAGAACCCACACCTTTCATTGGGTTAGGGAGCTCTGTTGTAATTTGATGGATCAATATTAGTTTTCATTATTCTTCTTCTATCTTTTCTCTTGATTTTACTAGAAAGCTTTCAATCTTCATCCAATTGGGTAGTTATCTTGGAAAAGA
>NC_029791.2:43191267-43223605 GCF_000816755.2 Arachis ipaensis | reverse complement strand
AACGTTGAGGATAGGATGATGAGCCAACGTTAGTGACACTCACCTTTGTCACTAACGTTAGAGATTGCTACCATTACCACGTTAGAAGCCACGTTAACTTAGTTAACGTGGACTCTAACGTGGGAAGTAGGGGCACCTTGGAACGTTAGTGACAAAGGTAGGTGTCACTAACGTTCTCGAAGAATTGGCAAGCCTACGTTAAGAGCCACGTTAACTAAGTTAACGTGAACTCTAACGTAGGGGGAGGGAGGACTCTCAACGTTATTGAAAAAGGTGAGTCCCAATAACGTGTGCGAAGGATCAAGAGGCAACGTTAGTGGTCACGTTGATGCCACTAACGTTGAAGTTAACATGGATCATCCCTGGGTGAGGAACGTTAGTGAAAAGGTGATTGTCACTAACGTTCTAGAACCCACACCTTTCATTGGGTTAGGGAGCTCTGTTGTAATTTGATGGATCAATATTAGTTTTCATTATTCTTCTTCTATCTTTTCTCTTGATTTTACTAGAAAGCTTTCAATCTTCATCCAATTGGGTAGTTATCTTGGAAAAGAAGCTATTCATACTTGGATCTCTTCTGAACCTTGGATGAGGAATGAAGAGATCATGCTAGAAATACTTTCTCATGTTGGACCAAATTGGGGTTGGATGGATATGGTGACTATAATTCTACCAACACTTGATTTGGGAAGGCATGTGGTATAATCAGTGACCATACTTCATCTCTTCTCATGAGCAATTGACCAAGGAATTGGCTATTGATCAAGATTTGAGAGATTGAATTACAAGAAATTGTAATTCGATTACTTAATATTGCCAAGGAGATCAATGAACACATTGATTGAGGAAGAGATGAAAATAAACTTGATCCGGAGAATGCAACATCTCCTAAACCCAATGAATTCCCCATTTTTGATCTTACCCATTCTCTTTAATTTCTGCAATTTACTTTTATGAGCATCTTCCCCATTCCCATTTAAGATTCTGCAATTTACTTTCCGCCATTTACATTTAGCTCTTTATTTCCAGCAATTTACATTTTCTGCTATTTACTTTCCCGCCATTTAATTTTCTGCAAATCTCAAATCAAATTCTGCTTCGCTCAACTAGAACATTCCTCTAATTAAAGTTGCTTGACCAATCAATCCCTGTGGGATTCGACCTCACTCTATTGTGAGTTTTTACTTGACGACAATTCGGTATACTTGCCGAAGGAAAATTGTTGAGAGACAAGTTTCCGTGCATCAATTTTCCTTATGTTTAAGCTTTTTGCCCACCAAGTATTTGACAAAATGTCAAACATGGTTTTAGGCTAAATTTTTGGGTCTTGGCTTGGGTAAGGTGAGCAATTGGGTTCCTAGAGTTGGAATGTCCAACATTTAGTTTCAATTCTTGGGTTGTTAATTGTTCTTGTTCCCACTAACGCTAATTTGTTGCTAAGGTAATTAGCAAGCAAGTTAGGATTTGTGGGTAAAGGACACTTATGCTCATTTAACGTACTTTCCGATGTAAGGGTTGATCAAGTGAGACTAATCCATCATAATTGTCATAGTTGTGGTTCCAACAAGGAAAGGACCCTTAGCTCACTCCAAGCCAAGACTCTTTTCGATGCTTTCAATCTTTTATACCTTTATATGTTGATTTCTTTTATACTTTACTTGTTTATATTACATAGTCGGTTCTTTAATTTCTTAATGAGTTCAATCATTACAATTTTGCATGTTCTTTTATTACTTTATATGTTCATTTCTTCATTCACAACCCGTTGATTACTACAACCGAAATTGCACACTCATTGTTCTAAAAGTGCTCCTAGGGAGATGACTCGGGAGTCTAATACTCTCAGTTTTAATTTGGTCTTGCTTGTGACATATCTTGTGAATTTTTCTAATTTGATCCAAGGGGCCAATTCATAGGGTTAGGACTATACTTGCAACGTTAAATTCGTTCTCTTTGGATAACCGAGTTCCTAACCCACATGCGAATTGATCCTAGCCTCTCCCCGCATCAGTCTCCCACCTAACACTTTTATTTATTGTCCTTAAGTTGGAAAATTGATGGGGTCCTTGCTATGGTGGCTTATGCTTGAATTCATCCTTGAATTCCCACCAATGTTTGCATATCAAATGTCCATCGGGATCCCAAATTAGGCGCATACGGCCTTCAAGTAAGCTTGAGCAAGTGACAAGGCCCCAAGAGTGTTGATTATTGAAATGAATTCTGGGGTCCCAAACCTTGTTCTTGCATCCATCTTCTTGTTGACTACCATAGTTCAGTCCGAGTGACAAGGCTTGTGAATTCTCAATTGAGTATCCAGACACCTTCCTAGATCCTATCAATGTAGCACTACACCATCCCTTGCACTTATATTTTGGTGATTCAACCATAGTGAACCTTGAATTGTGATGCCTACCACTAACCAACTCTTTCTTGCTTTTTATTCCACAAAGAGCTCTAAGTTGGCCATCCATTTCAAGCAAACCATATTCAAGTGGAATTAAAAAGCTTAGAGATAAGAGATTTACCCACTTGAATGGTATAAAGGATGATGGTGACTTAGGAAGAGAGACATCCCCACACTTTGACAATGTGAGGTCCACTCCCTTGTGCTCTTCTTTGATTACCTCCACCTCTTGACAAGAATCTTCGATGTTCACCTCTTGACAAGGTCCTTTACATTCATTTGCTTGCTCACCAACCTCTTTTAACTCTTCTCCATCCTTCATGTCATAACTTGGAGGTAATGTGAAACTCATCTCAACATCAACCTCAATTTTAATAGAAGAAGATTCTTCAATCTCAAGAGGCTCATGTGTTGGTGCAGATTCATCATCAAGAGGAATATTTATTGCTTGCTCAACTTCTTCCAATTCTTCATCATTCACCATATGCTTTGGAGGTTGTGCACCCTCCTTAACATCACTTTCAAGCTCTATGGAAGAAAGCTCAATGGGATCTTCGAGGTGATTTGTTAGTGAGGACAAGAACTCATCAACGATTGAGTCCAATTCTTGATCAACCTCTCCTCATTCTTCAACCACTCCTTCTGGCTCAATTGTCTCAACTTCCTCCTCTTGTTGCAATTCCTACTTTAACTCCTCTTCTTGACCTTGAAGCTCTAAATTCACTCATTCACTATGCTCTTTGGTTGATCCTCCACATTCGTCAATGGGAGTGTCTTGAATATATGAACTTATGTAGGAGGCCATACGGTTTGCGGCTTCATTCATGGTAGCCAACATGGTTTCTAACCTCTTCTGCTCCTCTTCTTGCTTTTGAAGACGAGAGTAAAGATCTCTTTGTTCTTGCATAAAGGGTTGGAAAACTTTATCCATTGAAGGAGGTGGTGGAAGAGAGGGTTCATTGCTTGGGAGAAAGGGTTCATAATTGGAAGGTGGTTCATCTTGGTAAGAGTATGGAGGTGATGTATATGGAATTGACGGTTCTTGAGAATATTGATGTTGGAATGGTGGTGGTTCTAAATATGGCTCATATGATTGTTGGTGTGGTGGATATGGATTTGGATCATATGGAGGTGAGTGGTGGTATGGGGCTTGTGAGTGAGGTTGTTGAGGACTATGTTAAGGGAAGAGGTCTTATGCATGTGGTGGTTATGGTTGACAACGACAATGAGGGTCACCACATCCATTAGGTTGGTATGCATTAGGAGTTGGATTATACCCATAAGAAACCGGAGGAGGTTGTTGCCAAGAAGGTTGTCTATATGCTTGAGGCTCCTCCCATCTTTGATTTCCAAATCCTTGATGCAAGCCTCCATTAAAGTCTCCATTTCTATTTCCTACAATATAGTTTGAACCAAACTCACAGCCAAAGGGATGAGAATTCATGGTAGAAAAGGAAAACCAAAAACAAAAGCTAACAAGAGATAAAGAAACTAGGACCTAACTAGTGACTCAAACAAGCAAACAAACAAAGAGAAAACCTATTCACACTATCAACATATATACAATAACCAATAATAAGCACACATTGCAATTCCTCGGCAACGGTACCAAAAACTTGATGTAAGGATTATCGTCGGTTAGGAATGTCACAAATAACCTCGTCAAAGTATATTTTCGAACCAACACACAATCCTTACTCAAAGTTTAGTTTTGGTTGTCACAAGTTCAACCCAATAAAAATAACTGAGAGTATTAGTCCCAGGTCGTTCTTCCTAGGAATTACAATCGAGTGCTCAATTATTGGTTATGAGTTTCACGGGTTGGGTTGATAAAGAAACAAGAATTTAAATGACAACAAAAGTAAAGAAAACAGCTAAAGAAAGAAATTACTAAAAAGAGGCATTCATGGCAAGGATTAAGAATCTAGGCTTTCTACCCTAGTCATTAACTATCATACAATAGTTAACAAGAGCTAATCCTATTTTGTCATCTCTAAAATCGGAAGAAGGTATAATGTTATCTTCAACATAGGAAGAAAGTCAAATAGGACTAGTTAATCCCAATCCATAAGTAATATTAATGATACAAGCTAACTAATCACTCTAGATCACCAATCTAAATTTGGTATTAATGACTCAAGAGCACCTAATTTCTCTTTCTAAGCCAAGAACGCTAAAAAACTACTCTAAAGCCCAACCAAGCATTTTGTCAAACACTTGGAAGGCATAAAGGGAAAGCATAGTAAATTGCAAGGAATAATAAACTCTACAACTACCCAATACAAGAAATTAACAATAACAACTCAAACAAGCAAGAAAAGGAACATAAAACCTCGAATTGCATTAAAGGAAAGGGGAATTAATAAGAGTTCATATAACATAAAAATTGGTAAAATAAAGGAAATAACAAGAGAAACTAAGAAGATTAAAGCAAATCAACAAGGAAAAGTAAAGGGAACTAAATCAAAATAAGTAATTAAACCTAAATCTAAGAGAAAACTAAACTAAGAACTCTAATTTCTAGAGAGAAGAGGGAGCTTCTCTCTCTAGAACTAACCTAAGGCATGTTTCCTACACTATCTAATTGCTCCCCCTTTTTTCCATCTTGAATTCTGCACCAAATAGCCTCAGAAAATGCCCCCAGGGTTTTCACTTTAATGAGGTCACATGATCAGCGTCATGCGTGCGCGTCGCCTGTCGAATTCTCTCCTCACGCCTACGCGTGGGTGACGGGTGCGCATCGTTGGCAGATCTCCTCCTCACCGACGCGTACGCGTGGCCTTTAATTTAGCAAATCCTCATTTCCTCATGAATTCTCCACTTTGCATGCTTTTCTCTTCACTTCTTCCATCCAATACTTGCCTTATAAACCTAAAATCACTCAACAAATATATCAAGACATCGAATGGAATTAAAGTGAATTAAATTTAGCTATTTTAAGGGCTAAAAAGAATGTTTTTACCCTTAAGCACAAATTGGGAAGAATTACAAAAACCATACTATTTTATTGAATAAATGTGAGATAAGTTGATAAAATCCCCTAAATTCAACAAAAGATAAACCACAAAGTTGGGGTTTATCATATAACTTCTTACATTAATTTGTACCTCGATGCTTCATCTTGCCGACCATTCTAGGTCGGGCAATGATTTTCGCAGTTTATCAAGCTTAAATTAATGCATTTTTATAGGAAACTTTAAAGAAAAAGTGGATTTACCATTGATAAATGAAATATGCCTTACATAAATTTGCTACTAAGGATTTTTGTGTATCCTTGGCCCTTGCTATGGTTGACAAAGCACAGAAGTTGGTGAATTAAAAATTATTAAAATAGTTACGTTGCAAGTATAGTTCTTAACTCACCGAAAATCTGCCTATTGTTGTTATTATTCCACTTTGATTGTACCCTTGGTTGGGGCGGTCATAGAAGTTATGAGTGGATGCCACCATGTTGTCTTCTTGTTGGAGCTGCGGGTATTCATCAGTGTAATGGCTATAATTAGCACAGATTCCGCAAATTCTTTGCGGGACTAGTTGTTGGTTTTGCTGTGGTGGAGGAGGTTGAGCTTGCTGAGCTTATTGTTGATTCAATTGCATCTGCTTCATCAAGTTGGTCATCTCACATATACTCTGAGCTAGAGCCGCAGTCTCTCTGCTAGAGGATACTTCTGCAACGGCTTTTGAATGACCTTACTTTTGTCTATGGTTCCTAGTAGATTCAGCTAAATCACTGATCAATTGCCAAGCCGCTAAGTAACACTATCTTGTTAATCATGTGGTGGGGGCATGCTTCCAGAAGATTATTGAAGCGCTCCCAGTATTCAAAGAGAGTCTCATTGTCATCCTGAACAATTGTGAAAATATCCTTCCTCAGTTTATCAGTAACTTCAGATGGAAAGAATTTATCCAAAAACTCCTTTCTAAGTGTATCCCAGTTGGATACATTTGCTATAGGTTGAGTGTAGTACCACTCTCTTACTTTTCCCTCAAGAGAAAACGGGAAAGCTTTCAGCAAAATTGAAGTTTCATCAGTACCATCACGTCTGACAGTAGAACAAGCTGCCTGGAAATCTTTCAAGTGCTTGATAGGCTCTTGAGCAGGTAGGCCATGAAACTTGGGCATCAAATTTAGCAGTGCAGTCTTTATTTCAAAATCTGTAGCTACCGCTGGATGATGCGCTTGAAACGGTTGCATTATAAAATCAGGGGCTCCTTCCTCCTGGATGGTAACTCTCCTAGCTGCCATGTCTTCTGCACGTAAAACAACCGAATCAATAGAACGGGGGCTGGTTTCTTCCTCAAGTTCACTTTCAGATCCGCCCTCAGAGCGGACTAACCGACGCTGTTCTCGCCTTATTCGTGAAATAGTCCTTTCAATTTCAGGATCGAATATTAGCAAGCGCGGATCAGGAAGTGAACGCGTCATTTGACGAAAGAAACATGCAGCTCATAGTAGCAAAATAAAATAAAATGTAAATAAATAAATTCTAATTAATAACTTTAGCACTCTATTGCAACTCCCCGGCAACGGCGCCAAAAATTGACGAAGCACAGAAGTTGGTGAATTAAAAATTATTAAAATAGTTACGTTGCAAGTATAGTTCTTAAGTCACCGAAAATCTGCCTATCAATTTAGAAATATGTCACAGAGAGTTTAAATTAAAAATTACTGGGAGTTTAAGTCCCAGGTCATCTCCCAACGAGTTGCAGAAAAGTGTGCTATTTTATTAATCAAATGTTCCAAGAAGTTGAGTTAAGTAGGTGGAAAACTAAATTGAGAAAATTCAAATAATATGAATAAAAGCCTTGACTGGGAGTTGATTAGTTGGAATCTCTATTATTGATGAGATGATTTCAAGATTAATTTATAATTAATGGTTGTTCTGTTTAGTTATCCTTTACTAGGTAAAGGAAAGTCAAACAAGTTGGAATGCTAGATCTGTTCACGAGTTACAACCCACTTAGTTCAAAGGGATTGGTGTTAGTGATTAGATAACAATCCAACAGTTAACCCAATTACAAATTTTCTTTCAATCCTTCCAACTCAAGAGTTCCTTTCAATCAACTCCCCATCAAGTGAGGGAACTACTCACTCATTGTAAATAATAATCCATAACACATGAAAGGGAATTAAAAGAAGATATGATTATTGGAATGGAAAATAAATTAAAATGGAAGAAATAATCCTTGTACTAAATAATCATGAAAGTATTCAAATGACAAAATTGAACAAAGCAAAGAACATGGAAGAATAAAACCAAGTTAAGAGAACGAACTAGAATGACGAAGTCTTGATGAGGAAATAGCTCTTCTCAATGTTCCAATGCTAAGACCAATTGAAAATTAAAATTCTAAAACCTAGAGAGAGAAACCTAAAAGAGTAAAACTAGATCTAAAACTGCAAACTGTGTAGAATGAATGTTGTCTTTTGTTTCTGCATATTCTCTGGCTCTAGTCTGTTGTTCCGGGCCGAAAATTGGGTCGAAATAAGGTCCAAAATTGCCCCCAGCAAATTCTGCAGATTATGCAGATCGCACATGTAACGCGAACGCGTCATCCATGCGGACGCGTCATTCGCGCTTTTCCTTGCCACGCGTTCGTGTCGTCCACGCTATCGCGTCGCTTGAGATTTCCCAATCCGCGCGGCCGCGTGAGCCATGCGGCCGCGTCACTGTGATTTGCTCTCCTTCGCGCGGTCGCGTGAGCCATGCGACCACGTCACTTCTCGCTGGTTACCTCCTCAAATTCTTGTGTTCCTTCCATTTTTGCTAGCTTCCTTTCCAATTTCCAACTCATTCATGCCCTATAAAGTCTGAAACACTCAACACACAGATCACGGCATCGAATGGAATAGAGGAGAATTAAAATTACATAATTAAAGTCTCTAGGAAGCAGTTTTCACACATGTTATAAATTCAGGAAGGAATTATAATTTCATGCTAATTTAATGAATAAGTAGGTAAGGATCATGATAAAATCACACAATTAAACACAATATAAACTATAAAATAGTGGTTTATCAATGGTGCCTCGTTAAAACTCCCTTCAGGAAAAACCCTTCTCGGAAAAAAAATAATGAAGTTGGGAAAAAGAGTACACCAGGGAACAAAGTACGCTACCTAACTATAGTACTTCTTTTAGTTACTCGTGTGCCACGACCTCGGGAGTTCCTTCCCTTGTAAGTCAGACACTTTGTAATAACCTTTCCCTATGTCTTCAACAATCTTTTAGCATCCTTTTCTATTTGCAGCCAGCTTTCCATGACCCGACTTCTGAATTTTGATGTCATTTCGGATCAGTATAAGGTCGTTCGTCGTAAACCTTCTTTTGATTACTTTCTGATTGTACTTCAAATCCATCCTTTTCTTTAATGCCTCCTCTTTGATCCGAGCTTGTTCTCAAACTTCCAGGAGAAGGTCGAGCTCTTCCTTTTGTTCTTGGGTATTGACCCCTTCATTGTAGAATATAACCCTAGGAGATTCTTCAACGATCTCTAAGGAATCATGGCTTCCACTTCATAAGCAAGTTGGAAAGGTGACTCCCCTATTGTGGAACGAGGAGTGGTCTGATATGCCTAAAAGACTTGAGAAAGCTCATATGCCCATGCTCCCTTTGCGTCTTGTAGTCAGTGCTTCAATCCGGCCAATATGAATTTGTTTGGACCTTCAGCTTGTCCGTTGGCCTAAGGGTGTTCTACCGATGTGAATTGATGCTTTATCTTGAGATTGGCCACCAAGTTTCTGAAGGTCAATTCGGTAAATTAAGTTCCATTGTCCATGGTGATAGAATGGAGAACTCTAAACCTTGTGACAATGTTCTTGTAGAAAAACTTCCGACTTCGCTAGGCCGTGATGGTCGCTAATGGTTCTGCCTCAATCTATTTAGTAAAATAGTCAATTTCAACTATGAGGTATTTTACTTGTCTTGGAGCTTGAGGGAATGGTTCGAGAAGATTGAGACCCCATTTTGTGAATGGCCATGGTGAGGTGACACTGATGAGCTCTTCGGGAGGTGCAACGTGGAAGTAGGCGGGCACCTTTTGACGAACTCAGTCGCTTCTCTTTGCAAGGTCGGCCAAAAGAAGCCGGCTCAGATAACCTTCTTGGCTAGTGATCGGGCTCCCAAGTAGTGTCCACATATGCTGTTGTGTACTTCCTTTAGGACCTCTTTCATATTAGAGATCGAGACGCACTTTAGGAGAGGTGTTGATATCCCTCTTTTGTATAGAACATTGTAAACCAAGTTATAATTTTGGGCTTCCCTTATCTTCGAGTCTCTTTTTCATCTTCAAGAAGGACATCAAATTTAATATAGTTAACTATGGGTTCATCCATCCTAAATTTTGGTTGGATATGGCCATAGTGTCCGAGTTGTCATCTACCTTTGAAACTGATGGTGCGTGGAGAGTTTTCTGGATGAGACTTCTATTGTTGTCCTATAGCTTGGTGCTGGCTAGCTTGGAGAGGACATCTGCTCCAGCGTTTGATTCCCGAGTAATACGTCAAACCTCTCTTTTCAAGAACTGTGATAGTTGTTCCCAAGATTCATCTAGGTACCTTTTCATGTTGGGATTTTTGGCTTGATAGGTGCCATTAACTTGCAAAGTTACCACTTGGGAGTCACTAAACACTATCATCCAATTTCAAGCCAACGAGTAAGACTTCATATTCTGCTTGGTTATTAGAAGCAGGAAACTTGAACCTTAACAGGAGTTCTATCTGAGTTCCTTGTTCGCTTTCCAGGATGACACCTGCTCCACAGCCGGCTTTATTGGATGATCCATCTACGTATAAGCTCCAAGTTGTTGGGCTTCCCCGACTTTCAGTGTATTTAGCTACAAAGTCGACAAGGTACTGGGACTTGATTACTGTCCGAGGTTCATATTTCAAATTGAACTCGGACAGTTCCACAACCCATTGTAGCATCCTTCCTACTAGGTCCATTTTTTGTAGAATGTGCTTCATGGGTTGATTAGTTTGGACCTTTATAGTGTGATCCTGGAAGTAAGGTTGGAGCCTTCGGGAGGCAAGGATAAGAGCATATACAAACTTTTCTATCTTTTGGTAGTTTAGATTTGCTCCTTGCAAAGCTTTGTTGATAAAGTAGATAGGCTGTTGTCCGTTCTCATCTTCTCAGATTAGTGCAGAGGTGATACGTCGGCTTGCCACTACCAAATAGAGAATGAGCTCTTCTCCCGTAATAGGTCTGGTGAGTATAGGGGGTTAGCCCAGGAATGCTTTAAAACCTTGAAAGGCTTGCTCACATTCTTGGGTCCATTCAATTTGACTTTCATTTTTTAGTATTAAGTATAATAGTAGAGACTTCAATGTTGATTCTGCTAAGAACCTGGATAGTGCTGCCAACATTCCATTTAGTTGTTAGACTTCTTTGAGACAAGTCGGGCTTTTCATCTCTAGTATGATTGTGCACTTGTCCGGGTTGGCCTCTATGCCTCGTTGAGTGAGCATATCACCTAAGAACTTCCCAGCCTTTATTGTAAAAGTGCATTTTGGAGGATTTAATATCATCTCATGCTTTCTTATTGTGAAGAATGCCTCGGAAAGGTCAGACAAAAGAGCTATGTTGTCCTTAGTTTTGACGAGCATATCGTCCATATATACTTCCATGAGTTTTCCTAAGTGCTAAGTGGTGGAAAACATCTTGTTCATCAATTGCTGCTTTATGGCTCCGGTGTTCTTTAATCCAAAAGGCTTTACTACGTAACAATAGTTAGCCTTGGGAGTGATGAAAAAAGTCTTTTCTTGGTCTGGTTTATACATTGGGATTTGATTGCATCCCGAGTATGCGTCCATGAAGAATAAATACCGATAACATGAGGACGAGTCAACCAGAGCATCGATGCTTGGGAGAGGATATGAATCCTTTGGACAAGCCTTGTTCAGGTCGGTGTAGTCGACACACATCCTCTACTTTCTATTCTGCATTTTTACCAGAACTACGTTATCCAGAAACAATGGATAGTTACCTCTATTATGAATCCATCTTCTAATAACGCTTGCACTTGTTCTTCCATGACCTGTGTTCTTTCGGCCCGAGTTTCTGACGGTTTTGCTGAATAGGTCCGGAACCTGGGTAGACGGCAAGCTTATGAGACATTTGGTCGGGATCTATACCAGGCATTTCGGAGGCTTTCCAAGCAAAGAGGTCAGAGTTTCTTCGTAGGAGGTCAATGAGTTGTGCTTTAAGGCCTCCATCTAGGTTGGCCCATATATTCGTTATCTTTTCAGCATGATCTCCAATTTTTACTTCTTCTACTTTCCCGAGGTTAAACACCACCGAGCTCGATAATGTTGACTTCCTTTCTGCCCGGGTTGCCTTTTAGAGTAAGGCTTTTATTGTAACACTTTCGTGCCAACTTTTGATATCCCTTTATGCTGGCGATTCCTTTTGCAGTGGAAAACTTCATACACAAGTGACTTGTAGAGACAACTGCTGCTAGTCGGTTTAAAGTGATCCGACCTATTAGGGCATTGTATGTTGATATGATGTCGACCACAATATAGTCAACGCTTAACGTCCTTGACTTTGTGACTTTTCCAAAGGTGGTGTATAGGGATATAAATCCAAGAGGTTGGATTGGCATGTCCCCCATCCCGAAGAGGTTGTCAGAATTTGCCTTTAGATCCTTTACATCTAACCCGAGCTTGTCAAAGGCAGGCTTAAACAATATGTCCGCCAAACTCCCTTGATCCACCAGAATTCTATGGAGATTTGCATTGGCAAGGATTACTGTTATTGCCACTGGGTCGTCATGGCCAGGTGTTACTCCTTGAGCATCTTCTTTGGTGAACGAGATGGTTAACAAATTGGGAATTCTGTTATCTTTCCCGACTTGGTATACCTCTCTAAGATGCATTTTTCTTGAGGATTTTGTGATTCTTCCTCCAGCAAACCCTCTATTAATCATGTGTACGCGTCATTCAGGAGTTTGTGGGGGTGCATTCTTGCCAACCCCAATCTTCATCTCTCTTTCTTTTCCTTTGGTCATCCGACCTCTCAACCAAGTATCTGTCTAGCCGACCTTCTCTGGCCAACTTTTTTATGACATTCTTTAAATCATAGGAATCATTGGTAGAATATCCATAAAGCTTGTGCTACTCACAGTATTTTGTCCGACTTTCTGCCTTTTTATGTTTGATTAGGCGAGGAGGAGGAAGTTTCTCAGTGTGGCATATCTCCCTGTAGACATCCACAATAGAGACTCGGAGTGGGGTGTAATTATGGTACCTTTGAGGTTTTTCCAAGTTGTACTCATTTTTCTTAGTTTCTTTCTTCTTCTCCCGAGTTGGGTAGGACAGGTTGGGCATTGGGGGAGGCTCTCTAAGTTGTACTCCTCCTTTTTCAAGGAAGTCGGGTGTCGCTTAGATATGTATTGAGAGAATGATCCTTCTTTAAGGCCATTAACTAATTCCATTATCTAATTCCATTATCACTACTTTAGTAGGCAAGTTTTATATTTTCAAGCAGGCTTTTTGAATCTCTTCATATAGTATTGGAGTGCCTCTCTGGCTTCTTGTTTAACTCCTAGCAAGTTTGGAGCATGCTTCACTTTGTCTTTCTGAATTGAAAATCTGGTAAGAAATTTCCTCACTAGGTCATCAAAGCAAGTTATTGACCTGGGAGGCAGGTTATCAAACCACTTCATCGCAGCTTTGGTCAAAGTTGTCGTGAAGGCTTTGCAACAAGTCGCATCAGAGGCGTCAGCTAGGTACATTCGACTCTGGAAATTGCTGAGCCAGTGCCTGATAAACCCCCTTTGTAGGGTTTATCTTGTGCTTGATTTAGGGGATTTTATAACCTTTTACCCACATTTATTCAATGAAATAGCATGCTTTCATGATTGTCTCCTAATTTTTGCTTAAGAGTGAAAACATGCTTTCTAGATCTTAAAATAGCTAAATTTAATTTACCTTGATTCCATTAGATGCCTTGATATGTTTGTTAAGTAATTTCAGATTTAGCAGGCAAAGATTGGATCAAGGGAATAAAGGAAAAGCATGTAAAAATGGAGAACTCATGAAGGAATGAAGAAATCGCAAAAGCTGTCAAGCCGACCTCTTCGCACTCAATCGACCATAACTTGAGCTACAAAGGTCCAAATGATGCGGTTCCAGTTGTGTTGGAAAGCTAACATCTGGGGGCTTCGAAATGATATAAGATTTGCCATAGTTGCTTCGCGACGAGGGGCGCGCACGCGCACTATACGCGTATGCGCCGATGGTTGCACATGATTCACTTAATGCAACTCGTGGCCAGTGATTTTAGAAGCCTTGTGGACCCAAACCAACTCATTTCTGATGCTGTTTAAGCTAAGGATTGAAGGGAAATTAACATTCTTTTGATCATTAGTCATAGTTTAAGTTTTAGAAGTAGTTAGATTTAGTTTCTAAAGAGAGAAGCTCTCACTTCTCTTTAGAATTAGGATTAGGTTTTAGATCTAGATCTACTTCTTCTCCTCTTCTAATTTTCCTTTTTTCTTCCCTAATTGCTCTCTTGTAGTTGTAGAATTCTTCTTCTCTTGTAATTCCTTTGTATTGTTAGTTGTAGTTTATGAACTCTCTTTTGTAGATCTACACTTCTTCTTCAATGCAATTGGTAAGTTCTTTGTTGTTTCATAATTATTTTCCGTCTCTATTGTTGATCTCTTGCTATTCTAATTAGATCTCCCTTTAATTCTTGCAATTCATGTTGTTTACTTTTATTGCCTTCTATGTGTTTGATGAAATGCTTCTTCTAGTTATTAGTTAGATTTTGTTCCTCTTGGCCTAGGTAGAGTAATTAGTGACACTTAAGTTATCAAACACTTTTGTTGATTGATAAATAAAGATTGTTAATTGACTTGGATACCACTAAAGCTAGTCTTTCCTTAGGAGTTGACTAGGACTTGTAGAATCAAGTTAATTCATCCACTTGACTTTCCTCCATGGTTAGAGGTTAACTAAGTGGTAGCAATGGACAATTCTCATCACAATTGAGGAGGATAGCTAGGATAGGACTTCTAGTTCTCATACCTTGTCAAGAGCTTTGTTAGTTGTTAGTTTATTTTCATTGCCATTTATCTTTCATGTCTCTTATAAAAAACCCCAAACATAACTCATAACCAATAACAAGAACACTTTATTGCAATTCCTAGGAAGAACGACCCGAGGTTCAATACTTCGGTTTATAAATTTTGGGGTTTGTACTTGTGACAAACAATCTTTTGTATGAAAGGATTAATGTTGGCTTAGAAACTATACTTGCAATGAGAATTTATTGTGAATTCTAAACCGTCAAAAATCCAATCATCAAAATGGCGCCGTTGCTGAGGAATTGCAATTGTGTGCCTTGTTATTGGTTATTGTACATATGTGAATATTGTAAATATGTTTGTTTTTCACTTGTTTGTTAGATTTTGTTAGTTTTAGGACTCTATTAGTTTTGTTTTTTTTTATTTGTCACTATGAATTCTTGTCCTTGTGGTTTTGGATATGGTTATGACTATGTTTTAGGTGATGAAAACTTGAATGATGGCTCACATTATGGGAGAGATGAATACTTGAGAAGGGAGCCACATCCATATGAGCAATCACCATGGCAACCTCCTCATTCAAGCTACTATGATAGTAATCCCTCCTATAATGCATATCATTCCAATGGATATGACGGTTCTTATCATGATTATTCCACTCAACCACCATCATTCCATGCACCATACTCTCAATATAGTCCTCAAATACCATCATTCCAACCACCATACTCTCAAGCCACATCCTATTTCCACCAATTGTCTCCACCAAATCCTAATTCATATTCCCCCTATGCATATCCTTGTGATAATTATGAACAAACAACCATTGAATCACCACCACTCTAATATCTTTACCCTCCAAATCAAGTTCCCATGGATGATACACTTGGTATCATTCCTCAAGAGCAAGAAGAGCTCCAAATCGCACTAACTAGTTTCACCTCTACCCTCCAAGAACTTATGTCCCATATACTTCCACCTTCTACGAACAACCAAAACACCTTCCAACCTCCAAGCTTTGATGAACCTCCTTTCCAACCACATGATAAATTCTCCTTTCCATCAAAACCCTGCATGGAAGAATATCCATGTCCATCAATCCAAGAGCCATATGATCATATTTATGTTAGTGAAGAGGAACAAGAGTCAAAGGATCATCTTAAGGAAGCAATGGATCGGCTTTAAGCAACCATCTGTCAAAAGTTGGACTCGTGGGATTCATGCCACAAGAAAAATATGTCCACAAATAATTGTGAAAAAGCAACCGAAGAGGGAAGTGTGAGGGAGATTTTAGAGTCTCAAGTTGAGCACAAGGAAATAGAGCGTGTTTTGCAACAAGTGGAAGAGATGGAGATTGTTGAAGAAGAAGAAGTGGAAGAAGACCTAGGGGAGGTTGAACAAGAAGAAAACTCCATCATTGAAGACAACTATACACCAAGTGACAATGGTGATCTTGTTGAAGCTTCTTCCATGAGATGTGAAACCGATGTTGAGGAGGCTTGTGCACAACCTCCGATGCATGTTTTGATCAATGAAGAAGAGTTGGAAGAAGTTAGCAAACAAGAGGAAATTGAAGAAAGTTGTCAAAAGATGGAAATCATCAAGGAGGAGCCAAAGGAAGTGGAGCCTACAATGTCAAGACCATTGGATATCTTCCTTGCTAAGCCACCATCCAAATCACAAATTGAGTGGGTAATCATCTCATCCTTTAATTTCCTTGGCCCATATCAATATGCATTGCTAGAAACGGATGGTCAACTTAGAACTATTTGTGTGTTAGAAAGTAGAAAAGAGTTGGATGTTGGTTGGCAATAAGAATCAAGGTACATAGTGCGTAGAAACTCAAATTTTAGGATTCAAAGGTGGAGTGGAATTCAAGTCAATGGAATTAGGATGATGAGAAGGAGTTACAAAGAGAATTCAATAAGTTTGTCATCCTATTGGAAGCATGAAAATCAAGAAGAAGGGGGGTTGACAAACAAAGTATAGGACCCCGGAATATACATAGACAATCATCAACTTTGGGGCCTTGTCACTTGCTTACGCTTCCTTGAAGACTTTATACGCCTAATTTGGGATCCCGGTGGTCATTGGAAGTGCAAACATTGGTGGGGATTCAAGGATGAATTCAAGCATAAGCCACCATAGCAAGGACCCCATCAAATGTCCAACTTAAGGACTTAAACTAAAAGTGCTAGGTGGGGGACACCCCACCATGGTATACTCTTTCCACCCTCTTGCAATTTTAATTAATAAGTGAATTGAGTTACCATTGTAGTTAGATTTCTTTTCCTATATTTGTTTCAATAAATTGGTTGTAGGTTGCTTGTGGGGTAAGTATCCCTTGCTTATATTTGAAGATTCCCAAAAAGCCAAAAAGATTTTTGTCATTTTGTATTTTGAGTTAATTTTGAGCTGTAGATAGTGTTAGGAGGATGTTGAGCTAGTTTTGCTATTTCTGAAAAAAAAAAAGGTCAAGGACGCGTACGCACGCTGTGCGCGCACGCGTCCATACGCGGATGCAGGCCCATACATTTTTCAGAGAGTTGGGCCACTCTCACGACAACACTGGGCCAATCGCATAACCCCATTCACGTGTACGTGCACTGTGCGCATACGCGTCAATTTACATATATTGCAATGCGCGCGCCCGCGCACATGCCGCGTGCACGCCAATCCGCTGAAACAGTTTCTAGGACAATGACCCGAGAGTTATGCCAGCTCTGGGCCAGCATTAAGCCTCTAGCCCAACTCACCAGACGCGGACGCGCACCGAACGCGTCCGCGCCCATGCCTACACAGCTTATCTGCGCGAAGGCGCACCTAGCGCGTATGTACCCTTCGGCCAAACTGCGCATCGACGCGTAAGCGTGCATGACGCGTCCGCATCGGTAAAATAAAAAAGAGTTTCCTTTTCAAAAGAGTTTTTTCTCTCATCTTCCATTTTCTTTTATTTATCGCATTCGTATACTTCTACTCTTTGCATTTCAATTTTGTTTTTATAGACTATTTTCTTTTTTTCCGAAGTTTCTCATTTTAATAATGGTGTTGAACTTTTCTACTCAATTGTTGAGACTCTCTTGTATTATTTTGGTGCTTCGTGACTTGTTGCATTAATATGCCTTAGCTTATATTGCTCTCTCACCCACATGTTGTAGCTACCATGTAGTGAGAACCTTACTTTTAGTTGGCATTAGCCCCGCCTATGTTCTACTTGCTTTGCTATCTTTATTGTAGGCTTAATTTTCTTTCTCTTTCTTTCCTTTTAGGTTGGCCACCGAAGGAAGAAAAGGAAGAGCTTTTAAATGGGGCAACAAACAAGTCCAACCGCACAACCCTTTGAAGGAGCTCACCAATTATAGCAACTCGTCCACCTTGCTCTCTCCTTTGCATGCACTGAGAACGGTACAATCTTCAAGTGTGGGGAGGTCGTCCGACCGATCTCTGATAAACCCTATTTGTAGGATTTATCTTGAGTTAAATTTAGAAGAATTTTATCATCTTTTCCCACATTTGTTCAATGAAATAGCATGGTTTTATAACTTCTCCTTTAATTGTGCTTAAGAGTGAAAACATGTTTTTTAGGTCTTAGAATAGCTAAATTTAATTCACCTTGATTTCATTAGATGCCTTGATATATTTGTTAAGTAATTTCAGGTTTAGGAGGCAAAGATTGGATCAAGGGAATGAAGTAAAAGCATGTAAAAATGGAGAACTCATGAAGAAATGAAGGAATCGCAAAAGCTGTCAAGCCGACCTCTTCTCACTTAATCGACCATAACTTGAGCTACAGAAGTCCAAATGATGCGGTTCCAGTTGCGTTGGAAAGCTAACATCTAGAGCTTCAAAATAATATAAGATTTGTTATAGTTGCACCGCGCATAGAGGTGCGCACGCTCACGATACTTGTACGCACCGATGGTTGCACATGGTTCACTTAATGCAACTCGTGGCCAGCGAATTCTAAGGCATTTTGGGCCCAATCCAACTCATTTCTGATGCTATTTAACCCAAGAATTGAAGAGAGCTGAGGCATCTAGTCATTAGTTTAGTTTTATTTTAGTTTTATCATGCTTTAGTTAGTTTCTAGAGAGAGAAGCTCTCTCTTCTCTCTAGAATTAGGAGTAGGTTAGATCTAGATTAGGAATTCTTAGATCTAGGTTAATTTCATGCTTTGATTTACTTTTCCTTTATCAATTCTTCTTCTTCTACTTCTCCTCTCTCTATTTTAGCATTTAATTCATGTAATTCTCTACTTTTATCTTGATGCACTTTATGTTTTCATGTTCCTTTATTGTTCATTTGATTTGTTGTTGTTTAATTCCTTGCAATTGAGTAGTGTAGATTTACTTTCCTTGCAATTTTACTTTGCTTTCCTTTTGTGCCTTCCAAGTGTTTGATGAAATGCTTGGAAGGATTTTAGTATAGAATTTTATGTTCTTGGCTTGGAAAGGTAACTTAGGAACTCTTGAGTTACTAATGTCCAAGTGATTGACGATTGGGAGCCATTAACTCTAGATCTCACTAATTGATTTGGTGGAGAACTAGGACTTATGGACTTGGATTGATATAGCTCACTTGACTTTCCTCTACTATTAGTTAGGGGTTGACTTAGTGGGATTGATCCTTGCCAATTCTCATGTTGTGGTTAGTGATAAGGATAGAGATCCTTGACCACCAAACCTTGCCAAGACTTTTCTAGTTGTTAGTTTATTTTCATTGCCATTTATATTTCATGTCTCTTATCCCAAAAACCCCAAAACATACTCCATAACCAATAACAAGACACTTTATTGCAATTCCTAGGGAGAACGATCCGAGGTTCCAATACTTCAGTTTATAAATTTAGGGGTTTGTTTTAGTGACAAACAATCTTTTGTATGAAAGGATTATTGATTGGTTTAGATACTATATTGCAACGAGCTTTCATTTGTGAATTCTAAACCGTCAAGAAATCCGTTCATCAATCTCTATGGGTAACAATTTCTTTTTCAACACTGATGTTAGCTAGTTGTTGCATTGCATGATAGGTTGTATGTTAGTTAGAATTTGTACATATTTTACCACTTCCCTTTTATGTTAGGACTACTTGGTTAAGGTGATGATTTCTTTTCCAAGAAACTGTTTTCGGGCACCTCAATTGATTTGAGTGAAAACTTTTCATAAAACTTGCTTGAATCATATATATATTGTGGAACATGATTTTTAAGCTAAGAACACAAGCTTGTGAGTTTTGAGCCTAATGGTGTGGTTACATCTTATAACCACTTATTTTTCCTTCTTGTGTGCATTATTCTCTTCCTATGGTTGTGATCTTTGATTTGTTTGATTCTTTATGTCTATTACTTTGTGTATTAATGCATTTATATGATTGAGGCCATCATTTCATTTAGCTCACTTACCTAAATAGCCTTACCTTTTACCTTCCATTGTTAGCCAACTTTGAGCCTACGATTAACCCACTTTGTTCTTTAATTTAGCACATTACAAGCCCTAAAGTGAAAAACAATAAAAGTCCTCTATTTGGATCTTTGATTGGCTTAGGCTAGTGTGTGTGTGTATCATTCAAGTGTGAGAAAACTTGGGACATTGGGTGAATAAAAGGGTAGTTTTTTATTTTTGTTGTAAATATTGGGAATTGGGTACATGCTCATGTGTTAATTAAAATGTATAGACCTTATGCATTGACGTTCTTGTATATAGTTTGAAAGAAAAGAAAAAAATAAGATGAGAAAAAAACAAAAGAAAAAGAAAATAAAAAAATGAAAAAAAAAGAAGAAGAAAGAAAGAAATGGAAAAAGAAAAGAAATAAAAAAGGGACAAAATGCCCCAAAGCAAGTGAAGCTCAATAAAATCAATGCATATGTGTTGTGAAATGAAAAGAGAATGCATGAGCATGTGAAAAAGTGAAAAATGGGTAGTTAGATTAAAACTTAATTGTATAGGATGTCATAGGTTAGGTGGGAAGTTTAAGCTTATCGAAGATTCAAATTTCAAGCTCACTTGACCAAATATGCATCCTACCTTGACCCTAGCCCTATTACAACCGATGAAAAGACCTCATGATAATTGTATGCATGCATTGAATATATGTTGATTGTTAGATGAAAAACAAGTCTTGGAAAGCATGAAATAGAGGAGAATCGAGTGAATCAACCGTAAACACTTGAGCGAATAGAGTGCAAACACTACCGGTGAGGGTTCGATTGCTCAATTACATGTTTTCACCAATGATCATCTTTTCATGCAAGTTTGTAAAAATATTTAATAACTCAATTCAATTGTGGAGTAGACTTGCTAGTCCTAGGCCCTTGTGCATATACGCTCCTTGGAAATTGATTTATTTTGACTAAGCAATTGCATTCATTTAGATAGTTGCATATAGGTAGATTGCATTTAGTTAGAATTCAATGAATAAATGCTGATCCCTTTGCTTTCTCTTGGTTTAAGCATGAGGACATGCTTGGTTTAAGTGTGGGGAGGTTGATAAACCCCCTTTGTAGGGTTTATCTTGTGCTTCATTTAGGGGAATTTATAACCTTTTACCCACATTTATTCAATGAAATAGCATGCTTTCATGATTGTCTCCTAATTTGTGCTTAAGAGTTAAACATGATTTCTAGGTCTTAAAATAGCTAAATTTAATTTACCTTGATTCCATTAGATACCTTGATATGTTTGTTAAGTGATTTTAGATTTAGGAGGCAAAGATTGGATCAAGAGAATGAAGGAAAAGCATGTAAAAATGGAGAACTCATGAAGGAATGAAGAAATTGCAAAAGCTGTCAAGTCGATCTCTTCGCACTCAATCGACCATAACTTGAGCTACAGAGGTCCAAATGATGTGATTCTAATTGCGTTGGAAAGCTAACATCCGAAGCTTCGAAATGATATAATATTTGCCATAGTTGTATCGCGAATACAGGCACACATGCGCACTATACGCGTACGCGCTGATCGTTGCACATGATTCACTTAATGCAACTCATGGCCAGCGATTTTAGAAGCCTTGTGGGCCCAATCCAACTCATTTCTAATGCTATTTAAGCCAAGAATTGAAGGGAAATTAACATACTTTTGATCATTAGTCATAGTTTAAGTTTTAGAAGTAGTTAGAGTTAGTTTCTAGAGAGAGAAGCTCTCACTTCTCTCTAGAATTAAGATTACGTTTTAGATCTAGATCTACTTCTTCTCCTCTTCTAATTTTCCTTTTTCTTCCTGATGAGCGGATAATTTATACGCTTTTTGACATTGTTTTTAGTATGTTTTTAGTAGGATCTAGTTACTTTTAGGGATGTTTTCATTAGTTTTTATGTTAAATTCACATTTCTGGACTTTACTATGAGATTGTGTGTTTTTCTGTGATTTCAGGTATTTTCTGACTGAAATTGAGGGACTTGAGCAGAAATCAGATTCAGAGGTTGAAAAAGGACTGCTGATGCTGTTGGATTCTGACCTCCCTGCACTCAAAATGGATTTTCTGGAGCTACAGAACTCGGAATGGCGCGCTTCCAATTGCGTTGGAAAGTAGACATCCAGGGCTTTCCAGCAATATATAATAGTTTATACTTTGGCCAAGCATAGATGACGTAAACTGGCGTTCAACGCCAGCTTTCTACCAAAATCTGGCGTCCAGCGCGAGAAAAGGAGCCAAAACCAGAGTTGAACGCCCAAACTGGCACAAAAGCTGGCGTTCAACTCCACAAATGGCCTCTGCACGTGCAACACTCAAGCTCAGCCCAAACACACACCAAGTGGGCCCAGGAAGTGGATTTATGCATCAATTACTTACTCATGTAAACCCTAGTGACTAGTTTATTATAAATAGGACCTTTTACTAGTCTTTTTGACCATCTTTGGATGCCTGGTTCTTAGATCAGAGGGGCTGGCCATTCGGCCATGCCTGGACCTTTCACTTATGTATTTTCAAACGGTAGAGTTTCTACACTCCATAGATTAAGGTGTAGAGCTCTGCTGTTCCTCAAAGATTAATGCAAAGTACTACTGTTTTCTATTCAATTCATCTTATTTCACCTCTAAGATATCCATTCGCACCCAAGAACATGATGAAGGTGATGATTATGTGTGACACTCATCACTATTCTCCCCTATGAACACGTGCCTGACAAACACTTCCGTTCTACATGAAATAAGCTAGAATGAATATCTCTTAGATCTCCTAACCAGAATCTTCGTGGCGTAAGCTAGAATGATGGCGGCATTCAAGAGAATCCGGAAAGTCTAAACCTTGTCTGTGGTATTCCGAGTAGGATTCAATGAATGAATGACTGTGACGAGCTCCAAACTCACGATTGCAGGGCGTTAGTGACAGACGCAAAAGGATAGTAAATCCTATTCCAGCATGATCGAGAACCGACAGATGAATAGCCGTGCCGTGACAGGGTGCGAGAGCATATTATTCACTGAGAGGATAAGATGAAGCCATTGACAAGGGTGATGCCTCCAGACGATTAGCCGTGCCGTGACAGGGCATTGGATCATTTTCCCGAGAGATGACCGAAAGTAGCCATTGACAGTGGTGATGTATCAGATAAAGCCAGCCATGGAAAGGAGTAAGATTGATTGGATGAAGATAGTAGGAAAGCAGAGGTTCAGAGGAACGAAAAGCATCTCCATTCGCTTATCTGAAATTCCTACCAATGATTTACATAAGTACCTCTATCCCTATCCTATTATTTATTATTCGAAAACACCATTATCAATTTATATCTGCCTAACTGAGATTTGCAAGGTGACCATAGCTTGCTTCATACCAACAATCTCCGCGGGATTCGACCCTTACTCACGTAAGGTATTACTTGGACGACCCAGTGCACTTGCTGGTTAGTTGTATCGAAGTTGTGAACCATGGTATTGGCACCATGTTCTTGGCGCCATTGCCAGGGAAAGAAAGAGCCATGAATTTTACATAATTAAAGTGTAATCACGATTACGTGTACCAAGTTGCTCACGTTGCCAGGGATTGTTCGAGCCTGGACATCACAATTTCGTGCACCAAGTTTTTGGCGCCGTTGCCGGGAATTGTTTGAGTTTGGACAACTGACGGTTCATCTTGTTGCTCAGATTAGGTAATTTTCTTTTTGTTTTCTTTTCAAAAATTTTCCAAAAATATTTCAAAATTTTCTCACCTGTTTTCGAAAAAAAAAAATATTTTCAAAAATATATTTTGATTCAGAATTTTTAAGAATGAATTCTAGTGTTTCATGAAGCCATGTCTAAATTATTAGGACTGAGGCAGCAATTTGTTATCAAGAGCAATATACTCTGGTGTTAAATGCTGAAGCTTGGCTGGCCATTGGCCATGTCTAGTGTTTTGGACTTGAGCTTTCATTGAAAGCTTGGCTGGCTAGTGAGCCATGTCTAATTCCTGGACTGAAGCTTTAGACTAAGAATGTAAGATTCCTGGAATTCATATTAAAAATTTTGGAATCCTTATTTTTTCTTTTTCATATAATTTTCGAAAAAATACCAAAAAAATTAGAAAATCATAAAAATCAAAAAATATTTTCCTATTTCTTGTTTGAGTCTTGAGTCATGTTATAAGTTTGGTGTCAATTGTATATGCATCTTGCATTTTTTCGAAAATTTCATGCATTCATAGTGTTCTTCATGATCTTCAAGTTGTTCTTGGTAAGTCTTCTTGTTTGATCTTGATGATTTTTTGTTTTGTGTCTTTTCATGTTTTTCATATGCATTCTTGAATTCTTAGAGTTTAAGCATTAAAGAATTCTAAGTTTGGTGTCTTGCATGTTTTCTTTGCATTAAAAATTTTTCAAAATTGTGTTCTTGATGTTCATCATGATCTTCATAGTGTTCTTGGTGTTCATCTTGACATTCATAACATTCTTGCATGCATCACATGTTTTGATCAAAAAAAATTTCATGCATTGCATCTTTTTAGTGTTTTTCTCTTGCATCATAAAAATTCAAAAATCAAAAAAATATCCTTCCCATTTTCTCTCATCAAATTCGAAATTTTGGATTGACTTTTTCAAAAAATTTTTTGTTTCTCATGAGTCAAATCAAATTTTCAATTTGAAAATCTTATCTTTTTCAAAATCTTTTTCAAAAATCAAATCTTTTTAAAAATTCTTAGTTATTTTCGAAAATTCCAAAAATATTTTTCAAAAATCTTTTTCTTATTTTTATATCAAATTTTCGAAAATAACATAATCAATTAATGTTTTGATTCAAAAATTTGAAGTTTGTTACTTGCTTGTTAAGAAAGATTCAAACTTTAAGTTCTAGAATCATATCTTGTGATTTCTTATGAATCAAGTCATTAATCGAGATTTTAAAAAAAATCAAATCTTTTTCAAAACTAATTTCTATCATATCTTTTCAAAAATATCTTCTTATCTTATCTTTTTCAAAAAATATGATTTCAAAATATCTTTTCTAACTTCCTAACTTCTCACCTTTTCAAAATTTGTTTCAACTAACTAACTAACTTTTTTGTTTGTTTCTTAACTTTTTCAAAACTACCTAACTAACTCTCTCTCTCTAATTTTCGAAAATATCTCCCCTCTTTTTCAAAAATTTATTTTTAATTAACTAATTATTCTTATTTTTATTTTTAATTTTAAAATTTTTTTCGAAAAAATACTAACATTTTTCAAAAACCATTTTCGAAAATCACTAACTCTTTTTCAAAAATATTTTTCGAAAATTATCCCTCCCCCATCTTATTCTATTTATTCATTCATATCCTAACATCTCATCTCACATCTCTGCCATCCTCACAGTTGTGTTTCTTCCATTATATTACATTCTTTGTCTCCCCCTCTTCCACTTCTGCAGGTGGATCCATTCACCTAAAGAAAACGCCTGCAGAAGCTCAAGAACTCATTGACATGGTTGCTAATAACCAGTTCATGTACACTTCTGAAAGGAATCCTGTGAGTAATGGGATGCCTATGAAGAAGGGAGTTCTTGAAGTTGATACTCTGAATGGCTCAGAATAAAATATTGACTCAGCAAGTCAATATGATCTCTCAGAGTCTGCATGGAATGCAAGCTGCATCCAACAGTACTCAAGAGGCTTCTCATGAAGAAGAAGCTTATGATCCTGAGAACCCCTGTAATAGCAGAGGTGAATTACTTAGGTGAACCTTATGGAAACATCTATAACTCATCATGGAGAAATCATCCAAATTTTTCATGGAAGGATCAAAAGCCTCAACAAGGCTTTAATAATGGTGGAAGAAACAGGTTTAACACTAATAAACCTTTTCCATCATCCACTCAGCAACAGACAGAGAACTCTGAACAAAATGCTTCTAATTTAGCAAACTTAGTCTCTGATCTATCCAAGGCCACTGTAAGTTTCATGAATGAAACAAGGTCTTCCATTAGAAATCTGGAAGCACAAGTGGGCCAGCTGAGTAAAAGGATCACTGAAACCCCTCCTAGTACTCTCCCAAGCAATACAGAAGAGAATCCAAAAGGAGAGTGCAAGGCCATTGACATAAGCACCATGGCCGAACCTGTAAGGGAAGGAGAGGACGTGAATCCCAAGGAGGAAGACCTCCTGGGATGTCCAGTGATCAATAAGGAGCTCCCCCCTGAGGAACCAAAGGACTCTGAGGCTCATCTAGAGACCATAGAGATCCCATTGAACCTCATTATACCCTTCATGAGCTCTGATGAGTATTCCTCTTCTGAAAAGAATGAGGATGTTACTGAAGAGCAAACTACCAAGTTTCTTGGTGCAATCATGAAGCTGAATGCCAAATTATTTGGCATTAATACTTGGGAAGTTGAACCTCCCTTGTTCATCAATGAACTAAGTGATCTGGATCAATTGACATTGCCTCAGAAGAGACAGGATCCTGGAAAGTTCATAATACCCTGTACCATAAGCACCATGGCTTGTTGGGAGGCAACCCAATTTTTATTTATCTAACTATATTTTTCTTAATTATATATCTTTATAGGTTCATGATCATGTGGAGTCACAAAATAAATATAAAAATTGAAAACGGAATCAAAAACAGCAGAAGAAAAATCACACCCTGGAGGAGCATCTGTCTGGCGTTCAGCGCCAGAACAGAGCATGGTTCTGGCGCTGAACGCCCAAAATGGGCAGCTTCTGGGCGCTGAACGCCAGAACAGGCATGGTTCTGGCGTTCAACGCCAGAAATGGCACACAAATGGGCGCTGAACGCCCAAAATGGCCACCAACCTGGCGCTGAACGCCCAGAGTTGTGTGCAAGGGCATTTTACATGCCTAAATTGGTGCAGAGATGTAAATGCCTTGATACCTCAGGATCTGTGGACCCCACAGGATCATCTCAGGATCTGTGGACCCCACAGAATCCCCACCTACCTCATCATCTCTCTTTCCATTCATGATCATCCCTTCTGTTTTCCATTTACCACTCACATCCATACACCCACTACCTTCAAAATTCATCAACATCTCTCTCCCACCCAATCCCACCCATATGGCCGAATACACACTCCCATCTATCTCCTCCATATCTTCTTCTTCTTCTTCTATTCTTTCTTCTTTTGCTCGAGGGCGAGCAACATTCTAAGTTTGGTGTGGTAAAAAGCATAGCTTTTTTATTTTTTTTTCATAACCATTTATGGCACCTAAGGCCAGAGAAGCCTCTAGAAAGAAGGAAAGGGAAGACAAAAAAAAAAAAAATAGAAAGAAAAAGAAAAAGCAAGCAGAAAAAGCCAAAGCTCTTAAAACCAAGAGGCAAGAGCAAAAAGCCAGTAACCCTTAAAACCAAAAGGCAAGGGCAATAAAAAGGATCCTAAGTCTTTGAGCATCAGTGGATAGGAGGGCCTAAAGGAATAAAATCCTGGTCTAAGCGGCTAAACCAAGCTGTCCCTAACCATGTGCTTGTGGCATGTAGGTGTCAAGGGAAAACTTGAGACTGAGCGGTTAAAGTCAAGGTCCAAAGCAAAAAAAGAGTGTGCTTAAGAACCCTGGACACCTCTAATTGGGGACTTTAGCAAAGCTGAGTCACAATCTGAAAAGGTTCACCCAATTATGTGTCTGTGGCATTTATGTATCCGGTGGTAATACTGGAAAACAAAGTGCTTAGGGCCACGGCCAAGACTCATAAAATAGCTGTGTTCAAGAATCATCATACTGAACTAGGAGAATCAATAACACTATCTGAACTTTGAGTTCCTATAGATGCCAATCATTCTGAACTTCAATGGATAAAGTGAGATGCGAAAACTATTTAAGAGGCAAAAAGCTATAACTCCCGCTCATATGATTGAAGCTCTGTTTCATTGATAGTTTAGAATTTATAGTATATTCTCTTCTTTTTATCTTATTTGATTTTCAGTTGCTTGGGGACAAGCAACAATTTAAGTTTGGTGTTGTGATGAGCGGATAATTTATACGCTTTTTGACATTGTTTTTAGTAAGATCTAGTTATTTTTAGGGATGTTTTCATTAGTTTTTATGTTAAATTCACATTTCTGGACTTTACTATGAGATTGTGTGTTTTTCTGTGATTTCAGGTATTTTCTGACTGAAATTGAGGGACTTGAGCAGAAATCAGATTCAGAGGTTGAAAAAGGACTGCTGATGCTGTTGGATTCTGACCTCCCTGCACTCAAAATGGAATTTCTGGAGCTACAGAACTCGGAATGGCGCGCTTCCAATTGCGTTGGAAAGTCGACATCCAGGGCTTTCCAGCAATATATAATAGTCCATCCTTTGGCCAAGAATAGACGACATAAACTGGCGTTCAACGCCAGCTTTCTACCCAAATCTGGCGTCCAGCGCCAGAAAAGGAGCTAAAACCAGAGTTGAACGCCCAAACTGGCACAAAAGCTAGCGTTCAACTCCACAAATGGCCTCTGCATGTGCAACACTCAAGCTCAACCCAAACACACACCAAGTGGGCCCAGGAAGTGGATTTATGCATCAATTACTTACTCATATAAACCCTAGTGACTAGTTTATTATAAATAGGACCTTTTACTAGTCTTTTTGACCATCTTTGGACGCCTGGTTCTTAGATCAGAGGGGCTGGCCATTCAGCCATGCCTGGACCTTTCACTTATGTATTTTCAAATGGTAGAGTTTCTACACTCCATAGATTAAGGTGTAGAGCTCTGCTGTTCCTCAAAGATTAATGCAAAGTACTACTGTTTTCTATTCAATTCTTCTTATTTCGCTTCTAAGATATCCATTCGCACCCAAGAACGTGATGAAGGTGATGATTATGTGTGACACTCATCATCCTTCTCCCTTACGGATTCGACCCTTACTCACGTAAGGTATTACTTGGACGACCCAGTGCACTTGCTGGTTAGTTGTATCGAAGTTGTGAACCATGGTATTGGCACCATGTTCTTGGCGCCATTGCCAGGGAAAGAAAGAGCCATGAATTTTACATAATTAAAGTGTAATCACGATTACGCGTACCAAGTTGCTCACGTTGCCAGGGATTGTTCGAGCCTGGACATCACAATTTCGTGCACCACTTCCCTAATTGCTCTCTTGTAGTTGTAGAATTCTTCTTCTCTTGTAATTCCTTTGTATTGTTAGTTTTAGTTTATGAACTCTCTTTTGTAGATCTACATTTCTTCTTCAATGCAATTGGTAAGTTCTTTGTTGTTTCATAATTGTTTTCCTTCTCTATTGTTGATCTCTTGCTATTCTTGTTAGATCTCCCTATAATTCTTGCAATTTATGTTGTTTACTTTTATTGCCTTCTATGTGTTTGATGAAATGCTTCTTCTAGTTATTAGTTAGATTTTGTTCCTCTTGGCCTAGGTAGAGTAATTAGTGACACTTGAGTTATCAAACTCTTTTGTTGATTGATAATTAGAGATTGCTAATTGACTTGGATACCACTAAAGCTAGTCTTTCCTTAGGAGTTGGCTAGGACTTGTGGAAACAAGTTAATTCATCCACTTGACTTTCCTCCATGGTTAGAGGTTAACTAAGTGGTAGCAATGGACAATTTTCATCACAATTGAGGAGGATAGCTAGGATAGGACTTCTAGTTCTCATACCTTATCAAGAGCTTTGTTAGTTGTTAGTTTATTTTCATTGCCATTTATCTTCATGTCTCTTATCAAGAACCCCAAACATAACTCATAACCAATAACAAGAACACTTTATTGCAATTCCTAGGGAGAACGACCTGAGGTTCAATACTTCGGTTTATAAATTTAGGGGTTTGTACTTGTGAAAAACAATCTTTTGTATGAAAGGATTAATGTTGGCTTAGAAACTATACTTGCAATGAGAATTTATTGTGAATTCTAAACCGTCAAAAATCCAATCATCAAAATAGCGCCGTTGCCGGGGAATTGCAATTGTGTGCCTTGTTATTGGTTATTGTACATATGTAAATATTGTAAATATGTTTGTTTTTCGCTTGTTTGTTAGTTTTAGGACTCTGTTAGTTTTGTTTTTTTTTTTTATTTGTCACAATGAATTCTTGTCCTTGTGGTTTTGGATATGGTTATGACTATGTTGTAGGTGATGAAAACTTGAATGATGGCTCACATTATGGGAGAGATAAATAGTTGAGAAGGGAGCCACATCCATATGAGCAATCACCATGGCAACCTCCTCATTCAAGCTACTATGATGGTAATCCCTCCTATATTGCATATCATTCCAATGGATATGATGATTCTTATCATGATTGTTCCACTCAACCACCATCATTCCATGCACCATACTCTCAATATATTCCTCAAACACCATCATTCCAACCACTATACTCTCAAGCCACATCCTATTTCCACCAATTGTCTCCACCAAATCCTAATTCATATTCCCCCTATGCATATCCTTGTGATAATTATGAACAAGCAACCATTGAATCACCACCACTCCAACATCTTTACCCTCCAAATCAAGTTTCCGTGGATGATACACTTGGTATCATTCCTCAAGAGCAAGAAGAGCTCCAAACCGCACTAACTAGTTTCACCTCTACCCTCCAAGAACTTATGTCCCATATACTTCCACCTTCTACCAACAACCAAAATACCTTCCAACCTCCAAGCTTTGATGAACCTCCTTTCTAACCACATGATGAATTCTCCTTTCCATCACAACCTTCCATGGAAGAATATCCATGTCCATCAATCCAAGAGCCATATGATCATACTTATGTTAGTGAAGAGGAATAAGAGTCAAAGGATCATCTCAAGGAAGCAATGGATCGGCTTCAAGCAACCATCTATCAAAAGTTGGACTCGTGGGATTCACGCCACAAGAAAAATATGTCCACGAATAATTGTGAAAAAGCAACCGAAGAGGAAAGTGTGAGGGAGATTTTAGAGTCTCAAGTTGAGCACAAGGAAATGGAGCGTGTTTTGCAACAAGTGGAGGAAATGGAGATTATTGAAGAAGAAGAAGTGGAAGAAGACCTAGGGGAGGTTGAACAAGAAGAAAACTCCATCATTGAAGACAACTCTACACCAAGCAACAATGGAGATCTTGTTGAAGCTTCTTCCATGAGATGTGAAACCGATGTTGAGGAGGTATGTGTACAACCTCCAATGCATGTTTTGATAAATGAAGAAGAGTTGGAAGAAGTTAGCAAACAAGAGGAAATTGAAGAAAGTTGTCAAAAGATGGAATTCATCAAGGAGGAGCCAAAGGAAGAGCCTACAATGTCAAGACTATTGGATATCTTTCTTGCTAAGCCACCATCCAAATCACAAATTGAGTGGGTAATCATCTCATCCTTTAATTTCCTTGGCCCATATCAATATGCATTGCTAAAAACGGATGGTCAACTTAGAACTATTTATGGGTTAGAAAGTAGAAAAGAGTTGGATGTTGGTTAGCAACAAGAATCAAGGTACATAGTGGGTAGAAACTCAAATTTTAGGATTCAAAGGTGGAGTGGAATTCAAGTCAATGGAATTAGGATGATGAGAAGAAGTTACAAAGAGAATTCAATAAGTTTGTCATCCTATTGGAAGCATGAAAATCAAGAAGAAGGGGAGTTCACAAACAAAGTATGGGACCCTAGAATATACATAGACAATCATCAACTTTGGGGCCTTGTCACTTTCTTACGCTTCCTTGAAGACTTTATGCACCTAATTTGGGATCCCAGTGGTCATTGGAAGTGCAAACATTGGTGGAGATTCAAGGATGAATTCAAGCATAAGCCACCATAGCAAGGACCCCATCAAATGTCCAACTTAAGGACTTAAACTAAAAGTGCTAGGTAGGGGACACCCCACCATGATAAACTCTTTCTACCCTCTTACAATTTTGATTAATAAGTGAATTGAGTTACCATTGTAGGTAGATTTTTTTCCCTATATTTGTTTCAATAAATTGGTTGTAGGTTGCTTGTGGTGTAAGTATCCCTTGCTTATATTTGAAGGTTCCCAAAAAGCCAAAAAGATTTTTGTCATTTTGTATTTTGAGTTAATTTTGAGTTGTAGGTAATGTTAGGAGGATGTTGAGCTAGTTTTGCTATTTCTGAAAAAAAAAAGGTCAAGGACGCATACGCACGCTGTGCGCGCACGCGTCCATACGCGGATGCAAGCCCATACATTTTTCAGAGAGTTGGGCTACTCTCACGCCATAGAGATCCATGTTGGGAGTTTTGAAATTTTAGGGACTCTAGCTCGCATGATTTCTTCAACAAACGGATCTTCTCCCCCTAAAGGGCTTTCTTCCCAATCTGTTTGCTTACTCCGTCTTTAGAGGTCAGCCTTCAACCTTATGAGCTTTTCCTCCAGTTCTTTTCATCGCCGTACCTCCCTTTGCAATTCCCATTATGCTTCTGATTGTCGTTTAGCTTCCAGTTCGAGTTTTTCTAGTCACCCATAGTGGTCGTGAACTAACCCCAGTATTTCTGTTGGATGGGGTGGTTTGTCGTCCTCGGGTGGGTGAACCTCTGAATGGATCTGCCGTAGTT
>NC_029791.2:43170943-43191254 GCF_000816755.2 Arachis ipaensis | reverse complement strand
CTACATTCCTTTCCCATGGGGTGTATTTGTTCTCTTTCAAGGTGGAGGTAATTCTAGCGTTAGGTCATCATGGTGGTGTTCTTGTTTCGACTCAAACGCCGTGTGACCATCTTCATATTGATTGTCTGCCATACTCGAATGTAGACTTCCAGGTCCTCGGCAATGGCACCAATGTTCCAAGGGTTACCTGAAATGATGATTTGGGCCAGAACGTGAGGTCTAGACTCCTTCCGAGGCAGCATCCGACTTGTTCTGGTTCTGAGGTGCCGCCATCCGAGTTCCTCATGAGAAAGTGGGGGTGGTACCTACAAGAGACTCTGATGCTTAAGTTGGTAAGGGCTTTAAGCATGTTTTTAGTAGATTAGGACTTGAATATACTTGAGGGGTGTCACTATATTTATAGTAAAGTAGATAACCACCTTTTGGAGTAGTTCAACCTTTATTGGTAGATAACCATTCCCTTTATCTTGGAGTTTGTTGAGATCTGCCTTTTAGATAAGATAGAGATAATAGGAGAGATTTAGGGAGGCAGTTACTTATTTAGATAAGTAAGGTTGAACTTTCCTTGTCGCGTCTGACCTCTTAAGAGGTCGGGTAAGTGGAAGAGTCTATTTTTAATAGGTCTTTATCCTTAATGGACCTAACTTTGTTTTGGACTAGGGTATGAATAATGTGAGGTGGACCTTCAACTCGCCTGACCTCTTCGGTGTGAGGTGGACTTTCAACTCGTCCGACCTCTTTGGTGTGAGGTGGACTTTCAACTCGTCCGAGGTCCTTGTTCTGAGGTGGAACTTGTTCCGGGGGTTACCTGAGACTGGAGGTCGATCTCGGTCGAGATCTTCTGTACTGGTCGGTGCTGACATGTCCGGCTGGTGAGTGGCGGCCAGAGCTGTTGTGTCCGACTTGTTGGACTGGCTGCACTGCTGATCCTTCGCCACCGGAAGTTGGGGGGTACCTGCAAGGGACTCCGATACTTAAGTTAGCAAGGATATTAAGCAGGTTTTTAGTAGAATCAGAGTATGAGTTATACCTGGGTGCTCCAGTGTATTTATAATGGCGTAGAGTGACCTTTTTAGATAGGATAAGTTAGTTATCTTATCTTATCTTATCTTCGGGTGAGGCCAGCTTATCTTCAAGGGAACCGCCCTTATCCCTTTAGGCTTGGGCTGCCTTTGGATTTGGGTCGTGTTCCTCTATTCGGGCCCTTTAGTGGGCTTTCCTGGCAATTTGGTCGAGCTCTTTGAGAAGAGGTCGGATAGCCTGACCTGAAGAGGTCGGTTGCTTTGTTGCTGAACACCTCGGGTCGGATAACTCGACCCAGGGTGTGAACAGTGCCCCTGCTTGAGCTCGGTCTTTCTTTTTGAGGTCGAGTCCTAGTTCTTTTAAGACTTCGATCCTTCCCTGATGAAGCCGAACTCGAGCATTTGTCGACTTCTTTCTTTGTAGAATTTTCCTTTTTTGAATGTGGAACGTTTTCTCCCGAAAGCGCGCGCTTTTATATTAGCGCTCTGTTCTTGGGAACGTGCGAGGGTTTAATACCTTCATTAATTGGTTTTAATTGCTCCATTTCCCTTGGCTTTTTATTTTGAATTTTACGCACAGAAACGGTTTCTCTTCTCCGTCTTGTAACTTCCCTTTTCTTTCTCCTTTTCTGTTTCTTGAAGTTTGCGGTTTTCATCTTTCTTCTCTGCGACGTCATTTGGTGATTTCTTGGTGTTTCTCTTTGCTCGAGAGGCGATTCTGTCCCTCCGTCTTCGATCTTCTACGAAGCTTCTTCCTTTGTTCAGGTTGGTTCTTCTTTTCATTATTTTCATCCTTTTTTCCGATAAGGCTTTGATTCTGAATGAATGTTTGTTGGAAAAGCTTGAGCCTTTTCGTAGTCTTGTGTTTGCTTGTCACTGTGATGTGTTTTCTCTGATTTCTTTTTCGTCTTTATGCATACTCCTAGTATTTTTGTTGAGGGTTTCTAGGGCTTTTCATGTTTTGCTGCTGCTTCTGGTTGTTCTTTGATTCTGCACTTATTTGCTTCTGCAAAGATTGCCCCATGCCCTATTGATAGCTTTCCTCGCTGCTGAACTTTGTAGGAGATAACGATACTTGTTTTGATTTTCTTTGTTTGTTTGGGGTGCGTCTTTTTCTTCTTTGATACATTTTGTTGCTTGATAGCTTCGCTTGGATGGTGAGTCTGGGAGGTAACTTGTTTTGATGGCTGTATTTGGCTTGTGGCTTATAGCCTTCAAGGTGTCGTTTTAGTTGCAGAACAAAAAGGGTTTATTGTTTTCTTTTTAGGGGGTATCGAGATGTAGGCTTGTGGTTCTTTCCTGGATCCTTGTCCTATTAATTACCTCCAAAGGATGCCCCTGGGTCTTCTTGGTGTGGGTCCTGGGGTTTCCTTTTGTTGCTTGTACTGCGTTGGATTATGTTGGCCAAGTTGTTTTGATTTCGTCCGAGATGTTTCTTTTTTAGTAATCCAATCTTCTTTTCTTGTTTGTACGACTAGTTGGCCATGTCTTCTCTCAAAAATATTGTAGAGATGTCTTCTAAAGTTCCTGAGGGGATGTCCAATTGGCTGACTCCCTTGTCTTAATGTGTGTTTCTGTGGTGGACGCTGAATTTTGTGTAGAGCTGAGAAAACATCATAGGGTTTGTGGTAGCGGTGCCCAAGAGAGGGATTACGAGCTTGTAGCACCTGACTCTGATGAGAGGGTTTGTTTTCCAACCTCGGTCGAGGGGGAGCATCCCTTTTTTTATGCCTATGAATATTTCTTCAGCCAGTTGGACATTACCTTTCCCTTTACTGCTTTTGAGACTAACTTGTTGTGGTCGTGTAATGTCGCCCCATCCCAGCTTCATCCAAATTCCTGGGGTTTTGTTAAGATCTTTCAGCTGCTTTGTCAGGAGTTAGGTGTCACACCTTCTCGGGCTCTTTTCCTCTATCTTTTTGTTTCGGCCAAGCCCGGGGCTTCTTCCAAAAAGAAAGCTTCTTGGGTTTCTTTTAGATCTGCCCAGGGACATAAAGTTTTTGCCATGTACAATGAGTCCTTTAAGGACTTTAAGAACTATTTCTTTAAAGTTTAAGCTGTTGAGGGGGCCCACCCCTTTTTCCTTTATGAGAATGATGAGCCTGCTTTTCCTCTAGAATAGCAAAAGAACGTGACAGTGTCTCGTTATACATGGGAGATGCTTGACGAGGTTGAGAGGGCTTTTGTTATTGTTCTAGAATATGTATGGGGGGAACCTCCCCACCTTGATACCAAAAGGTTTCTGGGGGACCCGTCCCTGGTCCGAACTGCATTGGGTATTGTCTGACTTGTTTTTATCCTTGTTTTTAGCTTTGCTTCCTTTTCCTTGTGATTGTAACCCTTTACTGTGGTTGATTCTGTTTTTCAGAGATGTCTAAAAATAATGACTCCATGAAGGCCTTCAAGAAGGCAAGGAAGGTTGCTGCCGCAAAAAACATGTCGGCCAAGGCGGCAGGAGAGGGATCTTCTTAGGTTCAGGTGAAGCCACCCATGCCGAGTTCACCTGGGCCAGGGAGGGTGATCCCTACTCCCCGGGTTCATCTGGTTGACCCTCCCCAAACTTCAGTTGCTGGCGCTGGCGCTCCTCCTCTGAAAAAGCAAAAAACATCTGAGCCTTTCAACCTTGATGCCCCTGATTTTGATGCCGTCGAGTTTATCGACCAGCAGATTGCCCTCTATGGAGGTCTTCCAATGGATGATGTGTCCATTCTTCATCACCTGGAGTTCATAACTAGAAGCAGTGTGAAAATGGCTCATATGGGTGCGGCTCTTTTTCGAACTGCTCAGGGTATCCCGGTTCATGCTACAAAGTCTTTCATGATGGAGGCTAAGTCAGAGTTTGATAGAATAAAAGGTTTGAAAGAGGAGCTGGAGGTAAAGTTGGTGAAGGTGGAGAAAGAATTAGAGGGTGAAAAGGCTAGTTCTGTGGCCTTGGCGGCTTCTGTGAGATTGGCTGAAGACACAGCGCTGAGGCACAAGGATAGCTACGTTTCGGCCTACAGAGAGGTGGTGCGTCTTAGGGCTGATTTGGAGACTGCCCGGGATGATTATTCCGAGCTCCAGAGTCACCTTGTGGGTAGCGTGACTGCTGCTTATGAGTCTTGACAATGTTGTGAGGGATGGTAAGATTGTCCCTGACGACCTTGATGATGATGATGTTGAACCTCCTCCTGTGCCTGTTGCCAAGGCTTCTGTCGTGCCGACTTCTTCAGCTCCTTCTTCCAGAATTGAGTCAGAACCTGACTGTCAGATCTTGAACCGAGAGGATGGGACAGTGGATGTTGTGCCCCTCCAGACTCGGCCTCCTTCGCCCCATGTTGATGCAGCTTCTGGGAAACCTCTGGATCCTCTTTAGTTATTCTTGATATATTTTGCGTATGGCCCTATCTGCGGGCTTTTGAACTGTTTATTTTTTGTAAATGGTATTTTGCTGACTGTTGACACTCTCTTGGTTGTTTGTTTAGCAACTTTATTTTGAAAAACAAAGTAGTTTCCAAGCTTTTGGGGCTGATTTTGGTGGCCTCTTGAAGCTTGCTGTTATTGTAACTAGCAGTTTTTATATTATGTCTGTCTGCACCCGTCTTGGCACCTTTCTAGTTTTTTGGGAGTGTTGGAACTTTTCGTTGTCTGACCTCTTTAGGTTGGCTTGGTTCTTTTGCCTGATGTCATTTCCATCAATTCGTTTTGTTCAGGAATTTGTTAGGAATTTTCTTTGTATAACGCTGAGGTCGCCGATTTCATTATGTCGGTTTTGTCCAAGCTGTTGTTGATAATCCTCTTTTTGGACCCCTTTTTGGGTCTCTTTCAGGGATTATTTTTGTAGCTTTATGTTTTGGACCGACTTCATCATGTCGAGCCCTTCTAAGTTATTTTTGTAATCCTCTTTTTTGGACCTTGTTCAGGTCTCTTTCAGGGATTACTTTTATAACTTTTATGTTTTGGGCCGACTTCGTCATGTCGAGCCCTTCTAAGTTAAGTAATCCTCTTTTATAGGGTTGGCCAGACCTCTTTCCAGGGTTTACTTATAACTTGGTTTGACTTGGTCCGACTTCTTAACGTCGGCCAGTCTTTAAGTTATTATTTAGCAATCCATTAAGACCTCGTCAGGTCTTTTCTCCGGATCACTTTCGATAACTTCTTGCATTATTCTATTTTCATCTTTGCCGATTTGTAGAAGGTGACTTCAATCCTTGTTTAGTCGACCTTGAGATGAATTTGGTTTTCATCTCTGCTAGTCTTTATCGTGATCGTGCAGTGAATTTTATTTTCACTTTCAGCCGATCTGTTGCTTTATAATCGTGCAATGAATGTTTCAGATTTAATGCGTCTTGCAAACTTGTAGAACATCTAACATATTTTATTTAAAAGAAAATGCAAATATGTACATGTGGAGTTTTTATCCTTTTAAGTCGGATAATTTGTGGATCTCAACTTCGTGCCTCGTTAAAAAACCTTTTCAGGAAAAAGAGTACACCTTATGCTGAGATCCCTTACCATTCCTAGCTATAGTACCTTCTTAGGTTGCAAGCGTGCCATGACCTGGGAAGCTCTCGCCCCTTGAGTTCGGACAGTCTGTAGTAGCCCTTCCCAAGTACTTCTATGACTCGGTAGGGTCCTTTCCAGTTTGCTGCCAGCTTTCCTTCTCCGGGTCGAGTTGTTCCGATATTATTTCGTATTAGGATGAGATCATTCTCAGCGAAGCCTCTTGGCACTACCTTTTGATTATATCTGGAAGCCATTCGACGTTTTAGTGCTTCTTCCCTGATCTGAGCTCTTTCTTGGATTTCAGGAAGTAGGTTGAGCTCTTTCCTTTGAAGTTGGGAGTTGGCTTCTTCATTATAATGGACCACTCTAGGCGATCCTTCCTCGATCTCTACTGGGATCATTGCCTCCGTTCCGTATGCTAATCGGAAGGGTGATTCCTTTGTGGTGGAATGTGACGTTGTTCGATATGCCCATAGGACTTGCGGGAGTTCTTCAGCCTAAGCTCCCTTTGCGTCTTGCAATCTCCATTTTATCCCAGCCAATATGACTTTGTTGGCAGCTTCGCCTTGTCCATTGGCTTGGGGATGTTCGACGGAAGTGAACTGGTGCTTTATGTTCAAGTCGGCTACTAATTTTCTGAAGCCTGCATCTGTGAATTGGGTGCCATTGTCTGTGGTGACGGAGTATGGAACCCTGAACCTTGTGACAATGTTCCTATATAGGAATTTTTGACTTCTTTGAGCAGTGACGTTAGCTAGGGATTCTGCCTCGATCCACTTTGTGAAATAGTCTACCCCTACTATGAGGAATTTAACTTGTCCCGATCCCTGAGGAAAGGGTCCGAGAAGGTCGAGTCCCCATTTTGCAAATGGCCAAGGTGATAAGCTCCTCGGGCGGGGCGATGTGAAAGTTGGCATGTTTTTGACATGGTGGACATGTCTTTACGAACTCTGTGGCCTCCTTTTGTAGAGTTGACCAATAAAATCCTGCCCGAAGTACTTTTTTGTGAGCGCTTGTGCTCCGAGATGATTGCCATAGATGCCACTGTGTATTTCTTCTAGAACTTCCCTCGTGTTGGAAGTCGGTACACATTTTAACAATGGTATTGAAATTCCTCTTTTGTATAGAGTATTATTTATAATAGTGTAGTATTGTGCCTCCCGTTTTAACCTTTTTGCCTCCTTCTCGTCTGTAGGAAGTGTTTTTGTTTTGAGGTAGTTAATTATAGGAGTCATCCATCCTTGATCTAGACCTATTATGGCTAAGACTTTTTCCTCTTCCGAGATTGACGGGTTCTGTAATATTTTCCTGGATGAGGCTTCTATTGTTGCCTCCTGGTTTGGTGCTGGCTAGTTTTGAGAGTGCATCAGCTCGGGCATTCTGTTCGCAGGGTATGTGGTGGATCTCATATTCCCGAAATTGTCCGAGTTGTTCCCTGGTTTTACCCAGGTACTTTTTCATAGTGGGGTCCTTGGCTTGGTAGCTCCCTGTTATTTGTGAAGTGATCACCTTTGAGTCATTGAAGATAATGAGTCTTTGAGTTCCGACCTCTTTAGCCAGCTTTAAACCAGCTAGTAGTGCCTCATATTCCGCCTGGTTGTTTGAGGCAAGGAACCGAATTTGAGAGAGAGTTCGATTTGGGTTCCTTGATTGCTTTCAATTATCACACCTGCGCCGCTTCCAGTCTTATTCGAGGAACCGTCCACATAGAGATTCCATTTCGTGGGGGTTTCCGGGGTGTCTGTAAATTCTGCAATGAAGTCGGCTAAGTATTGTGATTTGATGGCTGTCCGAGCTTCGTATTGAAGGTCGAACTCGGACAACTCAACTGCCCATTGTAAGATTCTGCCCGCTAGATCTGTTTTCTGCAGCATCCCTTTTATGGGCTGGTTGGTCCGAACCTTAATGGTGTGAGCTTGGAAGTATGGGCGAAGTCGTCGAGATGTTAGTATGAGAGCATAGGCAAATTTTTCTATTTTTTGGTAGTTTAGCTCGGATCCTTGTAATGCTTTACTGATGAAGTATACGAGTTGTTGCCCACTGTCTCCGTAACCCAGCAGCGTAGCCGCCTCCTACCCCGTTCAATAGAATGAATTTGACTCGTGAAGGGAAGAAGGCTCATTCATAGCATTCACTCGAACTAGTGCTGAGGCTACTGCCCGACTCCTTACCGCGAGGTATAATATGAGTGGTTTTCCTTCTCGTGGCTGAGATAGGATAGGTGGTTGTCCTAGGAATCTTTTGAAATCTTGGAAGGCTTGTTCGCACTACGTTGTCCATTCGAACCTCTTTCCTTTCCTTAGAGTAGCATAGAAGGGAAGAGATCTTATTACTGATCCCGCTAGAAATCTGGACAGGGCTGCCAATCTCCCGTTGAGTTGTTATACCTCTTTGACATAAGTTGGGCTCTTCATGTTGAGTATGGCCTGGCGTTTATCCGGATTTGCATCAATTCCTCTTTGTGTGAGCATAAAACCTAAGAACTTGCCGGCTTCTACTGCAAAGGTGCATTTTGCAGGATTGAGTTGCATGTCATGCTTTCTTATAGTGTCGAACACTTGGACCAGGTCGGACAATAATGTCTCTTCACTTTGTGTCTTTATCAATATGTCGTCCACATAGACTTCCATGACTTTTCCGATATGATCTGAGAAGGCTTTATTCATTAGCCTTTGATAAGTAGCTCCCACGTTTTTTAGACCAAAAGGCATCACAATGTAGCAGTAGTTTGCTTTTGGTGTTAAAAACGAGGTTTTTTCTTGATCGGGTGGGTACATTGGGATTTGATTGTATCTGGAATATGCATCCATAAAGGAGAGGTATTTATATCCGGAGGAGGCATCTACCAGAGCGTCGATACTTGGGAGTGAATAAGGGTCTTTTGGGCAGGCTTTGTTAAGATCGGTATAGTCGGTGCACATTCGCCACTTCCTGTTTGATTTTTTCACCAAGACGATGTTAGCTAGCCATAGTGGGTACTTGACTTCTCTTATGAATCCTACCTCCAATAGAGCTTGTACCTGCTCTTCCACAGCTTGGGATCGTTCGGGTCCGAGTTTTCTACGCCTCTGTTATACTGGCCGAGATCCAGGGTAGACTACTAGCTTATGACACATTAACTCGGAGTCTATGCCTGGCATGTCTATAGCCTTCCATGCAAAGAGGTCGGCATTTTCTCGTAAGAACTGTACGAGTGATTCTTTTGTGTCTCCTTTTAGAATCGTGCCAATATTGGTTGTTTTGTCCGGGACGTCTCCAATCTGGACTTTCTCTACTTTACCTTCAGGTTGTGGACGGAGTTCTTCTCGCCTCTGAACTCCACCAAGTTCAATTGTGTGGAATTCTTCTCCTCTGCCTCTGAGGTTTAGACTTTCGTTATAACAGCGGTACGCCATCTTCTGATCTACTTTTATCGTAGCTATCCCTTCTGCAGTTGGGAATTTCATGCATAGATGTGGAGTTGAGACTATTGCGCCCAGTTGATTTAATGTTGTCCGACCTATTAGGGCATTGTAGACTGAACTCACATCGACCACGATGTAGTCTATTTTGAGTGTTCTGGATTGGTTTTCTTTTCCGAAGGTTGTGTGTAGTGGGACGTATCCCAGTGGTTGCACTGGAGTGTCTCCTAGTCCGAACAGGCTGTTTGGATATGCTCTAAGTTCTTTATCTTCCAGGCCGAGCTTATCAAAGGCAGTTTTGAATAAGATGTCGGCGGAACTCCCTTGGTCTATCAGCGTGCGGTGGAGATTTGCATTTGCCAGTATAATGGTGATGACCATGGGATCGTCGTGTCCTGAGATGATACCGGATGCATCCTCTTTGGTAAACGTAATTGCAGGGATGTCGGGTGCTTCCTCCTTTCCTTCGACGTGATATACTTCGTGATGATTTGGAGATTCCTCCTCCTGCAAACCCTCCGTGTATCATATGAACATGTCTTTCTGGTGTACAAGGTGATCGCTCGGTTCGTCCAACCTCTTCGTCCCTTCTCCTTTTTCTTTGCTCATCGTCCCGGGTGGCCAGATACCGATCTAGTTTTCCTTCTCTCGCTAATTTTTCTATGACATTTTTTAAGTCAAAGCATTCGTTGGTGGAGTGCCCACGGAATCGATGGTATTCATAATATTCATTCCTGTTTCCTCCTCCCCTTTTGCCTTTGAGTGGTCGAGTTGGGGGTATTTTTTCTGTGTGGCAGACTTCTTTGTAAACATCCATAAGGGACACCTGAAGAGGGGTGTAATTATGATATTTTTTAATTTTTTTCCCCTTGTCGATCTTCCTTCTTTTTGGACTCTTTATCTTTGTCTCGGTAGGTGAATCCGGATTTTGAGGTTTCTCCTAGTCGAGAATTTTCTTCCATGTTGATGTATTTCTCCGCTCATTCTTGCACTTCGTCCAGAGATGTGGGATACTTCTTTGATATAGATTGGTTAAAAGGTCCCTCTCATAGGCCATTGATGAGGCCCATGATGGTGGCCTCTATCGGTAGGCTTTGTATGTCTAGGCATGTTTTGTTGAATCTTTCCATGTAGTTGCGAAGACTTTCTCGATCTCTTTGCTTGATTCCTAATAGACTGGGGGCGTGCTTAGCCTTATCTTTTTGGATGGAGAATCTGGCCAGGAACTTTTTGGCTAAGTCGTCAAAGCTTGAGATGGACTTCAGAGGTAGGTTGTCGAACCATCTAATTGCTGTCTTTGTAAGAGTTGTTGGGAAAGCTTTGTAGCGAACTGCATCTGAGGCGTCAGTGAGGTACATTCTACTTCTGAAATTGCTGAGGTGATGGTTGGGATCTGTAGTGCCATCGTATAAAATCATATCCGGAAGTTTGAAGTCTTTAGGGATTTTGGTCCTCATGATCTCCCTAGTGAATGGATCTTGATCCTTGCGAGAGTTGTCCTCAAGAGTGGATCGAGTAGCTTTGGCTTTGAGATCGGTTTCGAGTTTTAGAAGTTTGTCTTCTAATTCTTGGCGTCGCCTTACCTCCTTTTGTAGATCTTTCCCAACTTCTCGTTGATGCTGGCTTTCTTTTTCAAGTTGCTTTAAACGATCTTGAAGCGTTTCTATCACTCCCAGATTTGATGAGTTTTTGTCCCCGTTAGATTCCGGGGTATCTTTCAGTGTATTGCCCGCGTTTTTGTGCGGTGTTCTATCCTCTATATCTGAATCGTGGTCGTTGTCATGGACATCCGCCATGGTGATGGGATGACTTCCAGGTTCCCCGGAAATGGCGCCAATGTTCCAGGGGTTACCTGAGACTGGAGGTCGATCTCGGTCGAGATCTTCTGTACTGGTCGGTGCTGACATGTCTGGCGGTGAGTGGCGACCGGAGCTGTCGTGTCCGATTTGTTGGACTGGCTGCACTGCTGATCCTTCGCTACCAGAGGGTGGGGGTACCTGCAAGGGACTCCGATGCTTAAGTTAGCAAGGGTATTAAGCAGGTTTTTAGTATAATCAGAGTATGAGTTATACCTGGGTGCTCCAGTATATTTATAATGGTGTAGAGTGACCTTTTTAGATAGGATAAGTTAGTTATCTTATCTTATCTTATCTTATCTTCGGGTGAGGTCAGCTTATCTTCAAGGGAACCGCCCTTATCCCTTTAGGCTTGGGCTGCCTTTGGATTTGGGTCATGTTCCTCTATTCGGGCCCTTTAGTGGGCTTTCCTGGCAATTTGGCCGAGCTCTTTGAGAAGAGGTCGGATAGCCTGACCTGAAGAGGTCGGTTGCTTTGTTGCTGAACACCCCGGGTCGGATAACTCGATCCAGGGTATGAACAAATAATAATAATAATAATAATAATAATAATAATAATAATAATAATAATAATAATAATAATAATAATAATTTACTTTTTTTATGTGGTGTAATTAATACTAATGAATGTCATTGAATGCACATTCGGTGATGATGATTATATGAGCATATCTACTTACAATCTTATATAGTGCATACACATGTATATAATCAATGCTTGGACCACTTCTTAATGAAAGACATATTTAGCTGGGAGTTAGTGAATACTTAACATAACAAAATGAAATATACAAACAACAAAACATTAAACTAAACAAACCCCCATAATATGCTTTTAGTTTGAGAGAATATGAGATTTAGTACATCTCTTTTTATTGAATTTAGAATTGTGTATGTAGTGAAGATGGTTGATAAAACCCGATTTTGTGATTTATCTTATGCTTAATTTGGGAGATTTTATCACCTTTTCTCACATTATTTCAATGAAATAGCATGGTTTTGCAATTCTCCCTTGATTTGTGCTTAAATGTGAAAACATGTTTTTAAGCCCTAAAATTGGTGATTTTAATTCACTTTAATTTCATTCGATGCCTTGATATGTTTTTTGAGTGATTTCATGTTCATAAGGCAAGTATTGGATGGAAGAAGTGAGGAGAAAAGCATGCAAAGTGGGAGAACTCATGAAGAAATGAAGGAACCGTAAAGTTGTCAAGCCTGACCTCTTCGAACTCAATCGACCATAACATGAGCTACACAGGTCCAAATGAGGTGGTTTCAGTTGCGTTGGAAAGCTAACATCCGGGACTTCGAAATGATATAAAATTTGCCATATGTTGCTTTGCGTTTAGGGATGCGCACGCGCCATGTACACGTGCACGCCGATGCTGCTTGTGGCCCACTAAAGATGAAATCGCTGGGGGCGATTTTTAAAGCACTTTGGGCCCAACCCAACTCATTTGTAATGCTATTTCATGCATAATTCAAGCTTGGGCAAGAGGGAGAGCAATTGTTTGGTAGTATAGCATCGTGTAGGTTAGTTTCTAGAGAGAGAAGCTCCCTCTTCTCTCTAGAATTAGGTTAGGTTAATCTCTTCTAGATTTAGGTTTAATTTCATGTTCTCATCTTATTTCCTTTACAACTTCTTGTTCTACTACTCTATTCTTCTTAGTTTTCATGTTAATTTCTCTTTTATGCTCATGGATGCTATTGTTGGATTTGATTTACTTTTAATGCAATTTAATGTTTGATGTTCTTTTAATTGTTGATTTGAGTTGTGATTTACTTTCCTTGCAATTGGTAGTGGATAGATTTTACTATTTCTTGTCATTTATTATGCTTTTCTTATACACCCACCAAGTGTTTGACAAAATATTTGGTTGGATGTTAGAGTAGAATTTTATGCTCTTGGCTTAGGAAGGTAACTTAGGAACTCTTGAGTTACTAATGTCCAAGTGATTGATGATTGGGAGCCATTAATGCTTGATATCACTAATTGATTTGGTGTAGAACTAGGACTTATGGACTTGGATTGACATAGCTCATTTGAATTTCCTTTATTAGTTAAAGGATGACTTAATGGGGTTGATCCTTGCCGATTCTCATGTTGTGGTTAGTGATAAGGATAGAGGTTCTTGACCGCCAACCTTTGCCAAGACCTTTTTAGTTGTTAGTTTATTTTCATTGCTATTTACATTTTATGTCTCTTATCCCAAAAACCCCAAAATATTTCATAGCCAATAATTGAGCACTTCATTGCAATTCCTTGTGAGACGACCCGGAGTTTAAATACTTCGGTTAATTTTCATTGGGGTTTGTTACTTGTGACAACCAATATTTTTTATTGGGAGAATTATTTGTTGGTTTGGAGCTATGCTTACAACGAGAATTCATTTTGTGTGAAATTCTAGACCGACACGACAATTTTCTTAAATCAAAATGGTGCCGTTGCCGGGGAGTTGCAATGGTGTTATATTATTGGCTATTGTAAATATTGTGAATATGTTTGCCTTTTGCTTTTTTGTTAGTTTTTGTTAGCTTTAGGAATTTTTTGCTTATTTTGTTAGCTTTTGTTTTTATTTGCTATTATGAATTCTCACCACTTTGGCTATGAGTTTGGCTCAAATTATGTTGTAGGAAATGGGAGCTACAATGAGGATGTGCATCAAGGATGGAATAATCAAAGATGGGAGGAGCCTCAAGGGATTGATCAACCTTCTTGGCAACAACAACCTCCGGATTCTTATGGGTATAATCCTAATCCTAATGCATATCAATCTAATGGATGTGGTGACCCTTATTGTGATTGTCAACAACCACCACTATATGCCTATGAACCACCTCTTCAACATAATTTTGAACCACCTTACTGACAAGTCCCTTTTCACCAAACACCTCCATATGACCCTAATCCTTACCCACCATACCAACCACCTTATGAACCATATGAACCACACATGGAACCACCACCATTCCAACATAATTACTCTCAAGAACCTCCTCAATATACGCCATCTCCATATCCTTGCCAAGATGAACCAACTTCCAATTATGAAACCTCCTTCCTAAACAATGAACCTTCTTTTTCCACACCACCTCTAATGGATGATTCTCTCTAAGAATGTGTTAGTTCTTACATTCGAAGGCAAGAAGAGAACCAAAAGGAGTTAAGGAGCTAGAAGCCAAGATGGCTATCCTAGCGAAAGCCGTTCACAATATGGTCTCCTCCCGCCTAAGCCTATGCGATCAAGGAACTCCCATTGTTGAATGTGGAGAAGCAATTAAGGAGCATAGTGAGGGAATGATCTTATAACTTCAAGGTGAAGAAGAGAAGTTGAAGCAAGAATTGTCACAAGGGGAAGAAGTTGAGATAGATGAGCCGGAAGAAGTGGTTGAAAACATAGGAGATGTTGGAAGTCCATGGGAATGTAGAATTAGAGAGTCCTCTTCCAAGATGCTTGATGTTGATGTTGAGGAGGGTGTACAACCTCCAAAGCATATCATGATTGAAGACTTTGAAGAGACTGATCAAGAGATGGATTCAATCATTGAGAAGTTCCTATCTACAATTGAATCCTCCCCCATTGGGCTAGAAATTGAGATAAAAAAAGAAGATGCACAACCTCCCATGCCCTTGGTAAGCAATAAAGAAGAGATTGAATTGGAAGAGAGCTACCAAGAGGAAGAGGTTGAAATTAAAGAAGCTTATGAAGAGGTGGAGGTAGTCAAGAAGGAGCACATAGACCTCACATTGGCTAAGTGTGGGGAGGTCCCCCTTCCTAAGTCACCATCCTACACAATATTCAAGTGGGTAAAATTCTTATCTCTAATCTTTACTTTCCCACTTGAATATGGTTTGATTGAAAATGATGGTCAACTTAGAGCTCTTTGTGGAGTTAAGAGTAGGAGAGAGTTGTGTAGTGGTTGGACACATCACTCTAAGTTCATGATGGTTGCATGCTCGAAGTTGAATAACAATGGTTAGTGTAGAACCAAATTGCATGGGTCTAGGAGAATGTTTGGATGTTTACTTGAGAATTCGGATCACTTCTCACCCAATTGGAATTGTGATGATCAACTTGAAGATGGGTGTGGAAACAAGATTTGGGATCCGGGAATATATGAACACAAATTTTGGAAGCCCTTAGCTTGTGTGGAACTTCATCAAAGCTTGGTGCCATTGATTTTGAATTTTGGAGCTTACTTGAAGTCCAAGCATTGGTGGAAGTTTCAAGATGAGTTCAAGTATAAGCCACCATGACAAGGAGCTTCCCAAATGTCTAACTTAAGGACTTAAACTAAAAGTGCTAGGTGGGAGACACCCCACCATGGTAAACTCTTTCCATTCTCTTGTAAATATAATCAATTGATGAATTGGGTTGCCATTGTTAGGTAGTTGTCTTCTTTGCATACTCTTGTTTTAATATTTTAGTTGTTGGTTTGTTTGATTAGATTTGTGCCTTAAGTTGTAGCTTAGTTGTTGTTGAGTAGTGTTTTGCTTGTAGTATAAGTTTTGTTTTTAGTGCATTTGAAAATTTTCAAAAAAAAAAAAGAACTAAAAGATTTGTTGTTAAATTTGATTTTTGATTGTTTTAGAATGCTTGTAGATTAGGAGAGTGCCCTGTTTTTGTTCTAAGCTTCTTAAAAAAAAAACGAGCATCCACACACGAGCAAGCTGTGCGCGCGCGCCGGTGGTGCATATCGCACTCCTGGTACAAAAACCAAAGATTTGTGCCTACTCCGTGGTCACGACACACGCGCACGCGTCGACCGCCATCTTCACATCCACGCGTATGCATGCTATGCGCGTCCGCGTCGCCTGTCTCGCCTGCCCACCTACGCGCACGCGTGCGTGACGCGTCCGCGTCGCCCTCCGTGCCCTGTTTTTCCCCTGTTCTGCCCTGTTTTCTTTCTCCCTTCTTCTCTTCTCGTCCTTTTATATGTTGCATTTGCATATTATCATTCATTGCATTTTAATTTTGTTTTTATAACTTGTTCTTATTTTCTTTTCTAAGTTTCTTATTTTAATAATGGTGTTGAATTCTCTTACTCAATTGATGAGACTTTCTTGTTCAGTATTGGTGCTCTGTGACTTGTTGCATTAATTGTAATATTCACTCTACACACAAGATTAGTGCTTTTAGTCCTTCCTAACTCATGATTTCTTATTTTTATACCTCGTCATCATTGAGTTAGGATGGGACCAAATGCTCTCATGCTTATCACTAATCTTGTTTGTGTTAATTGTTGTTTGAACTTGATGCTCGACATGCTCTTCATGTTATTCACTTATGCTTTAACTTGTTCTTGCATCAAGTATTAATTGATATGCCCTTTGCATATATTGCTCTCTCACTTACATGCGTAGCTAACATGTAGTGAGAACCTTACTCTTATTTGGCATTAGCCCCCGCCTATGTTTTATTGCTTTGATATCTTTGTTGTAGGCTTAATTTTTTTTCTTTCTCTTTCCTTTTAGGTTGGCCACCAAGAAGGAAAGGGATAGAAAAGCTTCTAAATGGGGCAACAAACAAGTCCGCCCGCACAACCCTTTGAGGAAGCTCATCAATTGTAGCAACCCATCCACATTGCTCTTCTTTGCATGCACCGAGGACGGTGCAAATTTTTAAGTGTGGGGAGGTCGTTCGACCGATCTCCATGGGTAACAAATTCCTTTTTCAACACTAATTTTTAATTTTTGTCTTTGTTAAGTTAGTTGTTGCATTGCATGATAGATTACATGTTAGTTAGAATTTGTATATATTTTTACCACTTCCTTTTTATGTTAGGACTACTCGGTTAAGGTGATGATTTCTTTTCCAAGAAAAATTATTTTAGGGTACCTACCAATTTGAAAAAGTTTTTGTTGAACTTACTTGAAGAATTTATTTTGGAACATGGTTTTTGAGCTAAGAACACAATCATGTGAGTTTTGAGCACAATGGTGTGGTTACATCTTATAACCACTTATTTCCATTTTTGTGTGTATTATTCTCTCTCTATGATTGTAATCTTTGATTTGTTTGATTCTTTATGTCCATTGTTCCATGTATACATGAATTTATATGATTGAGGCCATCATTTCATTTAGCTCACTTACCCAAATAGCCTACCTTTCATCAACCATTGTTAGCCAACTTTGAGCCTATTTAATCCCATATATTCTTAATACTAGCACATTACAAGCCTTTAAGTGAAAAAGAATAAATGCCCCTTAATTTGGATCTTTGATTAGCTTAGGCTAGTGAGAGTGTGTATCATTTGGGTATGGAAAACTTGGGACATTGGTTGAGGTAAAAGTGTACTTTGTATTTTTATTGGAAATATTGGGAATTGGGTACATATTCATGCACTAAATGTAAAAACCATATGCATTGATGCCCTTGTATATATTTTAGATTGAAAAGAAAAAAAAGTGTGAAAAAAAATGTAAAAAAAAAATTAAAAATAAAAAAATAATAATAATAAATAAAATAAAATAAAATATAATAAAAGAAAAAAAAATGTATAAAAAAAAGAATACAATAAAAAAGGGGACAAAAATGCCCCAAAATAAAGTTCAATAAAAATCAATGTATATGTGTAGTGAATTAAAAAGAATGCATGAGTATGTGAAAAAGTGGGAATCATGGGTAGCTAGGTTGTGTATTAGAATTGTATAGGTTGTTATATGTGTTAGGTGAGAGCTTAGGTTAATCAAAGATACAAATTTCAAGCTCACTTGACCATATGCATCCCACCTTGACCCTAGCCCTATTACAACCTATGAACAAGTCCTCATGATGAATGTATGCATGCATTGAATAATTGTTGATTGTTAGATGAAAAACAAATCATGGAAAGCATGAGTAGAAGAGGATTGAGTGAATTGAACCTATCACTTGAACGACTAGAGCGGATACACTTCCAGTGAGGGTTCGATGCTAAATTCCTTGTTCCCGGCTTTCATGAGCTTTTTTCTTGCAAGTCTATTTGAACTTCATTTTGATATTTGAATTGGTAGAGTTTGTGAGTCGTCATATGACATTAGCCCTACTTGTTCATATATGTTCTTGGAGATTGATTTACTTTTGACCAAGTTGGTAGAATCATTTTGCATCTAGTTGCATTCATATAGATAGGTGCATATAGTTTATTTGCATTGAATAAATGTTCATACCCCTTTTCTTTTCCTTCTTTATTCTTAGCATGAGGACATGCTTGGTTTAAGTGTGGGGAGATTTGATAAACCCCAATTTTGTTGTTTATCTTGTGCTTAATTTGGGGGATTTTATCACCTTTTCTCACATTATTTCAATGAAATAGCATGGTTTTGCAATTCTCCCTTGATTTGTGCTTAAATGTGAAAACATGTTTTTTAGGCCTTAAAATTGGTAATTTTAATTCACTTTAATTCTATTCGATTCCTTGATATGTTTGTTGAGTAATTTCAGGTTCATAAGGCAAGTATTGGATGGAAGAAGTCAGGAAAAAAGCATGCAAAGTGGGAGAACTCATGAAGAAATGAAGGAACCGTAAAGCTATCAAGCCTGACCTCTTCGCACTCAATCGACCATAACTTGAGCTACAGAGGTCTAAATGAGGCGGTTCTAGTTGCGTTGGAAAGCTAACATCCGGGGCTTCTAAATGATATAAAATTTTCCATATGTTGCTTCGCATTTAGGGACGCGCACGCGCCATGTACGCGTGCGCGCCGATGCTGCTCGTGGCCCACTAAAGATGAAATCACTGGGGGCGATTTCTGAAGCACTTTGGGCCCAACCCAACTCATTTCTAATGCTATTTCATGTAGAATTCAAGTTTGGGTAAGAGGGGAAGCAATTGTTTGGTAATATAGCATCATGTAGGTTAGTTTCTAGAGAGAGAAGCTCCCTCTTCTCTCTAGAATTAGGTTAGGTTAATCTCTTCTAGATTTAGGTTTAATTTCATGTTCTCATCTTATTTCCTTTACAATTTCTTGTTCTACTACTCTTTTCTTCTTAGTTTTCATGTTAATTTCTCTTTTATGTTCATGGATGCTATTGTTGGATTTGATTTACTTTTAATACAATTTAATGTTTGATGTTCTTTTAATTGTTGATTTGAGTTGTGATTTACTTTCCTTGCAATTGGTAGTGGGTAGATTTTACTATTTCTTGTCATTTATTATGCTTTCCTTATACACCCACCAAGTATTTGACAAAATATTTGGTTGGATGTTAGAGTAAAATTTTATGCTCTTGGCTTAGGAAGGTAACTTAGGAACTCTTGAGTTACTAATGTCCAAGTGATTGACGATTGGGAGCCATTAACGCTAGATCTCACTAATTGATTTGGTGTAGAACTAGGACTTATGGACTTGGATTGACATAGCTCATTTGACTTTCCTTTATTAGTTAAAGGATGACTTAATGGGGTTGATCCTTGCCAATTCTCATGTTGTGGTTAGTGATAAGGATAGAGGTCTTTGACCGCCAACCTTTGCCAAGACCTTTTTAGTTGTTAGTTTATTTTCATTGCTATTTACATTTCATGTCTCTTATCCCAAAAACCCCAAAATATTTCATAGCCAATAATTAAGCACTTCATTGCAATTCCTTGTTAGACGACCCGGAGTTTAAATACTTCGGTTAATTTTCATTGGGGTTTGTTACTTGTGGCAACCAATATTTTTGATTGGGAGAATTGTTTGTTGGTTTGGAGTTATGCTTACAACGAGAATTCATTTTGTGTGAAATTCTAGACCGACACGACAAATTTCTTAAATCAATGGTTTAATAGTATTGTTTTAAACAAATACCATATTAGAAGTAAAATAGGTTTATTTAACCTTAAAAGTTAATTTGATTATATATCTAATAATATTCTTTTTCTAATAAATACTTGAAGAATTTAGTAAGTCAAGTCGGAAAATGGACCGGAAACTGTTATTTTCAATGAAGAAAACGTTGGGGATTGATCTGTATATTAATTTTTTTTTGGAGACTAAAATGTTCGCTTTTAAAACCCTTGGGGACTGATTTGAGACTTTGGGTATTTACTTCACTAGAAAATAAACTGGAGACTGATTTGCCTTCCTGAGTAAAATCTTGGAGATGTTTTTGTCTATTAATTTTTCTTAAGGGCTAAAATGTCCTCTTTTAAAATCTTTGGGACTAATTTAGATAATTACTCTTAAAGAATTGTAATATATAAAAAGAGTATAAACTCAAATTGGTGCCTAAGGAATTTCACATCAAACAAATTCATTTCCAAAAATATTTTATTACGTTGATATCTCTAAACTTTATAAAAGTAAGACATATAAGTCCCTACCTTAGTCAGACCCATTATTTTCAATTGGACAAATAGGTCCTCAAAAATGGGACAGAAGAACCTATATATCTTACTTTTATAAAGTTTAAGGACCTCAATGTAATAATTTTTTTTTTAAAGACAAAAACGTCCAACCTAAAATTCCTTAAGAACCTATTTAGATATATACTCATATAAAAACCAAATCGCCCAAATAACACATCTTAATTTAATATAAATTTTAATTCTAAATAAATATAGTTAATTTTCAAAAATAC
>NC_029791.2:43168290-43170933 GCF_000816755.2 Arachis ipaensis | reverse complement strand
AACAATACTCAGGGTTTTTTTAATAAAAAATTATATTTACTCTTTAAACGTTATAAAAAAATTTTATCGTTTTAAACATTCACTAAAAGTTTTGCAAGCAAGCTATAGCGTAGGCAACAACTAAGAAATATGCTAATAGGGGTGGATGTTACTATTACGCAACTGATGGCAGCGTAATTGTGATAGAACGCTATCATCCATGTGTTGCGTGTGAAATTGCATGTGAAATTGTCACGCAGAATTGCTATATATATCACATATGCCAAATAACTTTCACCTCGGAATAACTTTCACCTTTCATCTATTCTTTTTTCTTTCTCATAAAGACAAACTCACTAAATGGTTAGTGAGCGTATAGTTGTTGTTGTTTATCTGAATGCATCAATATCACGTAAAGATGATGATATATATTTTAAATGTAATGATTCTATTGTTATGTATACTTGGTAGTTGTATTCGCTCATAGAGTTTAAAAGTTTGATTTGGTCAACATGAAAATACTTGAAATTAAGCACGTTTGAAAAATTGGGTATTGGTATATTTCATTGGACACCATGCGAAATATTCAATATAAGGTATTCTGGATAAAGGATGATGATGACGTGTGAGCTATGTTTGATTGCCATGGAAAGATTGTTATTGAACAAGTGATGGAGCTTTGCATTGAGTTGGTGAATGTTGGCAGTAGTTCTTCCTCACGTGCATTCTAATAGGTTGTGTAGTGGGACATAGTCAGGTGGGAAGAACCGAATCCCCCACAAGAATTCGGTCTTCCCTCCGAATCCTGTGCGAGCAATGTACGATTACTATGGAAAGATTGTGACTGAACAAGTGATGCAATTTTGTATTGAGTTGGTAAACGTTAGTAGTAGTTCTTCTTTCTTACGTGCAGTTCCAACAGGTTGTGTAGTAGGACCTAGTCAGGTGAAAAAAATCGAGTCCCCCACAAGAATTCGGTCTTCTCTCCGAATGGCCAAATCCGATGCTGATTTGGTTATCAAAGAGTCCGAGTCAGACGAGGAGTGGGTCCATTATAGTTTTGATAGTGATAACGATGACGATACAGAGTTTATCCAGAAACTTAACTATTGTCTTTTACTTCCTCACGGCATATATTTCCACCACTGTTATCACTTCCTAGTCGAGTCCAAGTTCTAATCATTTATCAATATTGGACCTAAATTCTATGCAAGTAGAGCCACTACAAGAAAAAAGGCATGTGTCCACGCTTTTTTCTTCCTACGTTTTAAAAGCATGGCCAAAAGAGTTCAATAGCCATGCTTTATTAGGTATATATTAAATATTATGTTGGCATAATTATACAAATAGAAAAAGATAATTCAAATTTGAATTGGTATGGTTATAAAGAAATAATTTTAATAGTTAATTAGTAAAAAAATTTAATAGTTGATTTTATTTATATATTACAATAAATTTATCTAATTTATTTTTTGAAGATATAGACATTTGTGTCTTATTTTTCTTAGTCGTTCTACTTTAGTGTGTTGAACTTTCTTTCTTCAAAAAAAAACATGACATATAGAAACAATCTAAATGTGTGACTAATATATTAGTTTTTTTGTTTTTACAACAAGAATTTGTTTCAAGCTGACTGGTTCAAATCACGTTTTCTTTTTAATTATTCAAATCATAATATTTTCGTAAGTGTCAAATTTTATCATATTTTTTATTGAAAATAATATAATTANNNNTGTTATGCCATTCACAGATTAGTTCACCGTTCAGAGAATATTTATCATTGAATGCTGAATGTGTTACATCTAGGTATTGTATATTGTAGGAGATTTTTATTAACATGAGTGAAACGGTTACATGCAGAGTAAGTAATGGCTGTTTTGGAATTGGGTTTATACATTGGATTTTACAAAATATCATGGGCCGTTATTATTTTTAAAAGTCTCCGATGGCTGTTATTATTCAGGTTATATTGAGAAGTGGATCATCGATGAAAAATTATTGACAATCTACAAAGAAAAAGAAACAAATCAACAAGAGTAACTAAACACCTGTCATTATACCAAAAAAAAAAATCCTGCCAAAAACAAAAATACAAAATACAAAATAAAACGAGGAAAAAAAAAACAAAAAGAAAAAAGAACAAGAGCAACACACCACTACCATCACTATTTGTGTTTAAAAATTTGAGTGAATACTCCATCCGGCCCCTGACAATTATCTCGAAAGGACAACGAGGCCCTCAAGAAAAAAAAACACCCAATCCGGCCCCTGATAATTTTTTTTTGTGACTGATTAGCTCCTGTGCCAAAAAAAATAACATTAATTTTTTTTTGGCACAGGTGCCTCGTTGTCCTTTCGAAGTAATTGTCAGGGGTCGGGTTGGGTTTATTTTTTTTGTCAGGGGCCGGGTTAGGATTTTTTTTTTGTCAGGAACCTCGTTGTCTTTCGAAGTAATTGTCAGGGACTGATTTGGGTTTTTCTCTAAAAATTTCTTTAGGAGCTTAGATATTATTTTTTTTAATATAGAATCCACCAAAAAACGTAAATCTTATATGGAATTATTTATTTAGAACAATAACTAGTATTTTAAAAAGGAATAATATTACATGGTGTCTTATTACTTATTGTTATTTATAGTATTTAACGTTTTTCCATTTTTTCCAT
>NC_029791.2:43143651-43168145 GCF_000816755.2 Arachis ipaensis | reverse complement strand
TTCAATAGTAACATAATTAAATGATAAAAATAGTTAAATAATATAATGTGATGTTTCAATAATAAAATTACTTTAAATATGTTGGTTTTATAAAAAATTGGGCACTATCACCTAATCAAATTTTTCGTAAGTCAATTTTTTCACTTACTATATAAGCAATTCTTTACAAACTTAAATTTGATCGATTAATAATAATAGACAAAGTATATGTCAATTAAAATTTTAATTAATTACATTTTAATTTGTTTTGTTTTATTTTGGGATTCAACCCTTTAATGTAAAGGAAAAAAGAAAAATAATGCTGAGAAATAATAACAATGTGTATCTAAAAAATAAAAAATTAAAATGGCAAAGCATAGAGTATAATAAAAAGTGAGTGATTTCTTACCACTATTAAAAGAAAAGTTTAGGGGTCAGCAACTTTTGTGTTTTTTGGCCAGCACTTAACCATTAAAAGAAAAGTAAGTGATTTCTTACCACTATTAAAAATATTATTAATAGCCAATTAATAGTTACAAAATACCAAAATTGTTAGCCGTATTATTCCTCGTACAAATATCCTACAGGCAAGAGCACGAAGGATATGAACTATGATGAAAAGTATTATATGGAAATGAGAGAAGAAAAACTGGAGATATTGATACTTAAATAGATATATGCTATTAAGCATAGAGATATTTAGAATACAACATTCATCCAACATTCGTTTAATATGCAAAATAATTTAGATTTTAATATCAGTAATATCAAAATATTATTATAATATGTTNTAATTATTTTAGGAATGTGGTTACATGATGTTAGTTGTACGTTAAACAGATAATTTGAACAAAGTTGAGGTATAATTGTTTCAAAGATTGGCAAATTTAGCTATGGCAAAGTACTTTTTAATTCAACAAGGAATTCATATAGAGTGACTGAAATACTAGGATAGGCTTTATGAAATTCTTAAAAACGATTTTTAGAATTATTTTTTGTATTCTTAGTAGTCTTCATTTATCTTTCTTTAATATATTTTTTTGTACAAAAAAAATTATGTGTTAGCTGATTTGGTAATTAGAATTTTTATGTTATTATATAATAAGTGTGCACAATAAATTTTTTGTAAAAAATAAAATGGTATTTGTTCATATTCGAACCCACAACTTAGCCTAATTCAAAATGAATGAAGCTCAATTAACACTCTACAAATATCAGTGTTCAGATCTACCTTACTACTTACTCGATCTCACAAAGGTTGGACATGCGTGACATGGGCCTGGCCCTACTTATTTAAATAAGTAACTAACTCCTACAATATCTCCTATTAATCTAAAAGGGATATCTCAACAAATTTCCTAATAAAAGGGAATAATTATCTACCATCAAAGATGGAACCACTTTATAAAGTGGTTATAGACTCACCACCTACAACTACAAATATCCTGATACCTTCAGGTATTCTTCGAACTCTAATCTACATAAAAACCTGCCTAAAACCTTTGCTAAATTAAGGATTGGAGTCCCTTATAGGTACCACCCTTACTTTCACCAAGATGTCAAACAGTATCGGACACAACCCCAAAAGGAGCTTGGACCTCACTTTCAGGCCCAAATCACAGTTTTAGATAACTCTTAGAACATTTGCACCATTGTCGGGGACCTGGTAATCGATACCGTACGATGGCAAATGACATTCCGAAAGATGGACACACGACTTCTAATTCAGAGGCCTATGAAGAAGAGAAACACAACGACGATCATGCAATTATCATAACTCCCCGACCAGACAAGGGAAAAAGATGTTGCTGGAGATACACATCTTACAAATCAAGGAGGACGAAGAATAAGCTCATGGGACTGGTTCACGGGCATCAAGTTCGGCTAGAGCAGCTTGAGAATGAATTAGAACGGCAATGTGAATTAGAACAAGTCCCACGGAGGGAGGTGCGACGACGAAGAGAACCGGAAGAAGAACTCAAGAAGCTAGAATCTAACCTCAAGGGTAGGAGATCCTGAGCTGATCGAGAAGAAACGCCTTTGGGAGGCGAAGATCTATTCATAGAAGATATCATGCGGGTTAAAGTTTCCATAAACTTTAAAATCCCAAACATGGACCTCTATGATGGACCTCCATTCACATGTACTTGGCTAACACGTCGGATGCAACTCGCTTCAAGGCTTTTTCAGCTACGATAACCAAGGTGGCAATGAAGTGGTTTGACAGCTTACTACCCAAGTCGGTTACCTGCTTCGACGACATGGCAAGGAGTTTTCTTACTCGATTCTCCATCTAAAAAGACAAGACTAAGCATGCTCTGAGTCTCTTAGCAGTAAAACAAGAGTTCGGGGAATCTCTGCGAGCCTATATAGAAAGGTTCAACAAACTGTGCTTGGAGATTCAAAACCTACCTACCGAAGTAGTCATTATAGGGCTAGTCATTGGCCTTGAGAAGGCTAGTTTTCTTAATCCATATCAAAGAGATACCCAATATCTTTATATGAGGTGCAAGAATGGGCAGAAAAGTATATCAACACAGAAGAAACGATAAGAATAAGGGAACCCATCACAGGACAGAGCAGCCAATATCAAGCCTGGGGTAAAGAAAAAGAGGCAAAGAAAAAAAAGAGTATAGCTCAGACAGGCATCGAAGATACCACTCTTACATTCCACTACAAGTCTCCTTCGTCGATGTGTACAGAAAAATCTGCCACACTAAGAAGATACCACCTCCTAGACATATTAAAAGCAAGAAATCGGTCAAAATATTGTGAATACCACAAGATATATAGCTATTCCACCAATGATTACTGTGACTTAAAGAATGTGATTCAATAACTAGCCAGAAAAGGTCGACTAGACAGATTCCTAGCCCAAAGGTCGGACGACCATAGCAAAAGAAAGAGATTTGATGATAGGGATAGTGAGACTGATCTTAACGAACTCCCGAAAGGCATATCCACATGATTGTTGGAGAGTTCGCAGGAGTGGGAGATAACAAAATCCTCCTAAAAGAGGCACCTAAAAGAAGTATACCAAGTCGGGAAGAGGATGAAACACCCGACCTGTCTACAATCACCTTTACCAAAGAAGATGCACAAGGAGTGATGTTCGGACATGATGACCTGGTGGTAATCACAATGATCCCCACCAATGCAAACCTTCATAGAACCTTGATACATCAGGGGAGTTCGGCTAATATTCTATTCAAACCAATTTTTGATAAGCAGGGCCTAGACGAAAAAGACTTAAGAGCATACCGGGATACTCTCTTTAGTTTGGGAGATACTCCTATCTAACCTCTAAGGTTCATCTCTCTCTACTCTACCTTCGGTAAAGGTGCAAAAGCAAGAACCCTAAGCATAAACTACATTATGGTGGATGTGGTGTCTGCCTACAATGCCCTGATAAGTTAGGCAACATTAAACTGACTTGCGGTAATAGTCTTAACTCCCTATCTCTTCATGAAGTTTCCTATTCCGAAGGAAATAGCAACTATGGGGGAAGATCAGAAATTGGCAAGAAGGTGTTATAACGAAATCCTAAACCTACGGGGTTGTGTGAAAGGGAAAAAAGTCAATACCATAGAGCTCGGAGGTGTCCGAGTATGGGAGGAATTGATTCCCCAATCTGAGAAAAAATTGAAGAGGTCTAGATCGAAAATAAAGTCGGAGAGACAACAAACATGGGGGCCAACCTAGAATAACAACTAAAAGAATAGCTTGTTAAGCTCCTACGAAAAAATTCCGACCTCTTCGCCTAGAAAGCCTGTGACGTGCCTGGAATCCATCCTGACCTCATGAACCACAAGCTTGCTGTTTACCAGGGCTCACAACCTGTACAATAGAAATGACGAAAACTTAGCCCCAAAAGAGCCGAAGTCATAGAAGAGCAAGTCCAGGTGCTGTTAGAAGCCGGGTTCATAGGGGAAGTAAAATACCGACTATGGTTCACTAATGTGGTACTCGTGAAGAAATAGAATAGGAAATAGAGGATGTGCATTGACTATGCCGATATCAACAAAGCTTGTCCCAAGGATCCTTATCCTTTACCCAGTATTGATGCTCTGGTAGATTCATCCTGAGGCTACAAATACCTGTCTTTTATGGATGTGTACTCAGGATATAATCAAATTTCGATATAAAGGCCAGATCAGGACAAAACATTTTTCATCACTCCTAGGGCAAACTACTACTACGTAGTTATGCCTTTCGAATTGAAAAATTCTGGGGCTATATATCAATAGTTGATGAACAAGGTGTTCACATCTCACCTTGAAAAACTGATGGAGTTCTACATGGACAACATGCTTGTCAAGACCAAGGAGGAAGCCAGTCTACTGGCCAACCTTGCAGAAGTATTTAACACGATAAGATAGCATAGGATGAGACTAAATCCCATAAAGTGCACCTTTGTAGTGGAAGTAGTGAAGTTTCTGAGATTCATGCTCACTCAAAGAGGGATTGAAACCAACTCGAACAAATGCAGGGCCATTGTGGAGATGAAAAGGCCAACCTGTTTAAAAAAAGTTCAACAGCTAAATGGTAGGCTGACAGCCTTGTCTAAATTCTTGGTTAGATTGGCCTTGAAATCCATACCGTTGTTTATAATCCTTAAGAAAAGGGATTGATAAGAGTGTTACCGTCAGCATAGAATTTCTTCTCGGTAAGAGAAATTTCTTCGTTGTAAGTATAGTTTCAAACCGACAGATAACACTCAATCAAAGTTTAATTTTGGTTTTCACAAGTTCAACCCAATAAAAATAACCGAGAGTATTGCTCCCGAGTCGTTCTCCCTAGAAATTACAACCGGGTGCTCAATTATTGGTTATGAGGTTCAAGGGGTTGGGTTGATAAAAAAAGCAAGAAATTAAATGGCAAGAAGGTAAATCAAGCAACTAAATATAACAATAACTAAAAAGAGGCATTCATGGCAAGGATTGAGAATCAAGGTTTTCTATCCTAGTCATTAATTATCATACAATAATTATCAAGAGCTAATCCTATTTCGTCATCTCCAACATCGGAAGAAAGTACAATGTTATCTTTACATTGAGAGAAAGTCAAATAGGACTAGTTAATCCCAATCCATAAGTAATGTTAATGGATACAAGACTAACTAATCACTCTAGATCACCAATCTAAATTGGGTATTAATGACTAAAGATTGCCCAATTTCTCTTTTCAAGCCAATAATGCACAAAATCTACCCTAAAATCTAACCAAGTATTTTATCAAACACTTAGAAGGCATAAAAAGAAAGCATAGTAAAATTACAAGAAATGTAAATTCTATAACTACCCAATGCAAGAAATCAACAATAACAACTCAGGAAAGTATTAAAAGAACATAAAACATAAATTGCATTAATGGAAACTCCAAATCAAAAAAGGTTCATAAACATAAATGCAACAAAATAAAAGAAAAAGCAAGTAGAACTAAGAGAACAAAGATGTAAGAACAAGAAATTGCATAGAAATGTAGATCAAAACAAGAACTAAACCTAAATCTAAAGGAGATCTAACCTAATTCTATCCTAATTCTAGAGAGAAGAGGGACCTTCTCTCTCTAGAAAACTATCCTAAAACATAATGCTAACCTACACTAATTGCTCCCCCTTTGTTCCCTCTTGAATTCTGCATCAAACAGCCTCAGAAATCGCCCCCAAAGTTTTCACTTTAATGAGGTCACGTGACCAGTGTCATGCGTGCGCGTGGGTGACGCGTGCACGTCACTGACAGATTTCCTCCTCACGCGTACACATGGATGACGGGTGCACGTGGTTGTAAACCTCTCTCTCACGCGTACCCATGGTTGACGCGTGCGCGTGGCCTTGAATCCTCCAAATGCTCATTTCTTCATGAGTTCTCCACTTTGCATGCTTTTTCTTCACTTCTTCCATCCAATCCTTGCCTTATAAACCCTGAGATCACTCAGCAAACATATCAAGGTATCGAATGGAATTAAAGTGAATTAAATCTAATAATTTTAAGGCCTAAAAAGTATGTTTTCACTCTTAGGCATAAATTTAGGGAGAATTACAAAACATGCTATTTCATTGAATAAATGTGAGATAAGTTGATAAAATCCCTTAAATTCAACACAAGATAAACCACAAAATTGGGGTTTATCAGTGATCAAATTTCATTAGACTAAAAAATGTGAACAAGCTTTTCAAGACTTCAAAAACTTCTTGAGCCAACCACCTATACTTTCCCGACTTGAAAAAGGAGAAGAGCTTGTGTTGTACCTAGCAGTTACAGACAATGATATAGCCTCAACCCTTGTCCGAGAAGATAGGGAGGGGTAGCGACCTGTTTACATCACGAGCAAGGCATTATAAAGGTAGAAATTGAACTATCAAAGAATAGAAAAATTCGCCTATGCCCTCATTTTAGCCTCCAAAAGACTGCGATCTTATTTCCAACCCACACCATTAAAGTCCAAACTAACCAACCCATGAAGCATATCCTCCAAAGATGGGTATTGCAGGGCAAATGTTACAATTGACTGTGGGATTGTCCGAGTTCGATTTGAAGTATGAAGCTCAAACAGCCATCAAGTCACAATACCAAGCCAACTTTCTAGCTAAATATACGGGAGAACTACAAGGGAGCTCTCAACTTGGAGTTTGTATGTGTACGGCTCATCAAATAAAGCTGGTAGTGGGGCAGGAATTATTCTTGCGAATGAAGAAGGAACTCGGGTAGAGCTTTCACTGAAAAAATCGAGTTTCCAACCTCTAACAACCAAGCTGAATACGAAGTTACGCCCGCTAGCTTAAGGCTAGCCAAAGAGGTCGGGACAACAAAAGTCATAATGTTTAGTAAGTCCCAAGTAATAACCTCACAGATAAATGGAGACTACCAAGCTGAATATCTCAACATGAAGAGGTACTTGGAGAAAACATTAGAACAACTAACCCAATTCCAAGAAGTAAAGGTTGGGCATATAACTCGAGAGCTCAACTGTCGAGCTTATTTCCTCTCTAAACTGGCCAACACCAAGCCAGGAAGAAATAATAGAAGTCTGATATAGGAAACTCTCCACACACCATCAGTGGTAAAAAAATTGACAAGTCAGACATGCTAACGATCTCTAATCTAAACTTGGGATCGATGACTCCCATCAAATTTGATGTCCTACCTAAAGAAGAAAGGGAGGAAAGGAGACTTATAAGGGAAGTGCAGAACTACACTCTAGTTCACAACATCTTCTACAAAAGAAGAGTATCTACACCTCTACTAAAGTGAGTTCCGACCTCTAAGATTGAAGAAGTCTTAGAAGAAATCCACAGTAGCATCTGTTGGAAATCATCTAGGAGCAAGGTCACTAGCTAAGAAGGTGTTACGAGCTGGTTTTTATTGCCTGGCCTTGTAGAAGGAAGCGGCTAACTTCATCAAGAAGTGCCCACTTTGTCAAGTTCATGGCAACTTCCATGTAGCACCACCAGAAGACCTCATCAGCAATACTTCATCATTCCCTTCGGAAAATAGAGTTTAGACTTGCTCAAGCCATTTTCTTAAGCACACAGGTAGGTGAAATACCTCATAATAGGGAGAGACTACTTCATTAAGTGGATTGAGGTAGAACCTTTGGCATCTATCACAACTCAAAAAAGTAAAAAAAATTCTATAAAAACATTGTCAACCGATTTGGAGCCCCACACTCCATCACTACTAACAATGGTACTCAGTTCACTGATTCAACCTTGTGGCAACTCTTAAGATCAAACTCCAATTCACATTAGTAGGGCACCCTCAAACCAATGGACAAGTGGAAGCTGCAAACAAAGTCATATGAGCAGGGCTCAAAAGAAGGCTAAAAGATGAGAAAGAAGCATGGGCTGACAACCTCCCTCAAGTTCTATGGTCATATCGGATGACTCCTCATTTCTACAACTCGAGAATCTCTGTTTTGACTTGCTTATGGAAGAGAATCCATGATTCTCATAGAGGTTAATGAAAAAAGTCCAAGAGTAAGATTCTATAATGAAGCTGGAAATATCCAAGCTCAAAAGGAAGAGCTCGACCACCTTCCGAAAGTCTGAGAACAAGCTCGAATAAGAGAGGAAGCGCTGAAACAAAGGATACCTACAAGGTACAACAAGAAAGTCATAAGAAAAAACTTCACCATAAACGACCTTGTCCTGATCAGGAATGACATTAGAGTACAGAGGTCGAGCGAAGAAAAGCTAATTGCAAACTAGAAGGGATCTTACATGACCATTGAAGTCTTAGGAAAAAGTTACTACAGGGTGACCCTATTAGGGAATGACTTCCTAGGTCCTGGCATACATGCAACATGAAGAGGTACTACAACTAGAAAGCGAACATTACTCCCTGGTGTATTCTTTTTTTCGACTTCATAGTTTTTCCTAAAAGGGTTTTCCTGAATGGAGTTTTAACGAGGCATCATAGCAAGGGATAGGAGTTAAAATAGAAAAACTCTTAGTAGCAAATAGCACTCGTAATTAATTTTCTATTAAAGATATTCATTATTTTTTATATTGTCCATTCTACCATACGCACCAGTTTCACTATAAAATTTTAGTTAAAACGGCATTTTTTAAGGGTTATTACGGTGGTTTGAACCGCTATTATTACCAAGAATGGCATTTCTCAGAAACGCTATTATCATGAGCATCATTTTGGCTATTACGACAGTTTCTAAAAAACTACCACAATTACCCAGGATAATACGGCAGTTTTTGCTATGTTTTAAATGACAATTTGAACCGTTGTTTTAATAAAATAAAACGGCGGTTTTGGATTGTTTAAAAGTACCAGGATATAACAGCGGTTTTTTGGGTGAAATGATAGTTCCTCGCTGCCATTTTTAAGCTGAATAATGACAACTTTTGCTGTTTAAAATGGCGGTTAGAAACCGCTATAAAAATATAATGGCGCTTTCTCTATTTAAAATGGCAATTGAAACCACTATTTTTTCCACAGTGAAATGGTAGATTTAACCGCCATTTTTAACTGATTATGATAATAATTTTATGCTCTTTAAAATGGGATTGAAAACGCCATTTTTTACCGCTTAAAATGACTGTTGAAGCCACTATTTTGACCGCATTAAATAAATTTTTTCCCGTTTGAAGTAGCATTTTCAGAACTCAAACTTTAAAATCTTGTAATAATCAAAAGTCATAACCATAAACCAAACCTCATAGCATAATTTTTAATTCATACATAGTCATTGAAAATCAAAAGTCATAAATCAAAAATAAATTATTAAAGATAACAGGGTTTTTTAATAACATGTCTTAACATATGGTCCTTAATATATAAAATCTTTATTATGCAAGATCATGCTTCCTCTGATCGTTCTAGAAGACCTACTTCCTAATTCTTTTGGCAATGGAATCTCGCTTTCTTGATCCAATCCCTACAACAAAAGTATAATTTATGAGCAAATAAGATTTTATAGAATTATGCTCCTTCTTCATAAATATATTCATGATAAAATGATTGCAACACCATTCAAGAGATGAGGTGAAATCAACTTCCAAATAAGAAACTTGCAGATACAGTAGAAATAATAACATAGCTATACGGTTTAAACATACCGATTCTCAGATAAGCCTATATTACACTGCATTCTCATGAGAAAATCCCTTCTTATTCTTCTACAAATATTTGGGATTCACTAAATTGGTAAATTACACTGACATTCTTGAACATAGGGAATATTTCACACAATACCCTTGTATTTTAAATGTAACACTGATGAACTGATTTCTGTTTAGTAAAGAAATTTTATAAAATTATAATCGTGTTGTTAGTATAGTTTCTAAACCAACAAAAATCCTTTCGTACAAAAGTTTTGTTGTCACAAGTAACAAAACCCAATAAAATTTATAACCGAAGTATTTAAACCTCGGGTCGTCTTCTCAAGGAATTGCAGGGAGGTATGATTTATTATTGGTTATGTATAATAAGATATGTTTTTGGGTTTTTTAAATTAAGGAACAAGTAATTTAAATGACAAGAAAAATAAATTAATAATAATAAAATCTCTTGGCAAGGTATAAGAACTTGAAGTCCTATCCTAGTTATCCTTATCAGGTGTGATGAGAATTGGATTCTGCTCCCACTTTTAATTAACCCTTACTAAATAAAGGAAAGTCAAGTGGAAAATTTGATTTGATCTTCAGGTCCTAGTCAACTTCTATGGAAAGACTAGAGTTATTGGAGTGCAAATTAACCAACAAAGAATTCCAATTTCAATCAACAGCTGAGTTGATAACTCAAGTGTTATAAATTACTTAAACAAGGCCAAAAGGGGAAAATAAATATAATTTGAATTGAAATCATTCATAAATAAATTAAAGCAAAATAAAATCTGAAATACCTCAAAATATATTAATTAAGAAAATCATAACATGAATGGTTCATAAGCCAAATTGAAAAGATAAATGACAATTAAAGTAGTGGAATAAATAAAAGTAGAAAATAAATTAAAGAAATATTAAACCTGTGATTAAAGAGAAATAATCCTAAAATAAGAGAAATCCTAATCCTAAATCCTAAGAGAGAGGAGAGAGCCTCTCTCTCTCTAAAACTACATTTAAATCCTAATAATTGTGAATGTGTATGTTTTACTAGGTTGTTCTACGTATATCTTTTGATTCCTCCATTCTCTGGCTTATATTCTGTGTTTCCGGTTTGGATTTGGGCCGAAAAAAGGGTCCAGAAATTGCTGGGGGCGTTTTCTGTAAATTCCTGTACGTGGCGTCTGTCACGCGTTCGAGTCATCTAGGAGTTTTCCTTCTCATGCGTACGCGTCGGTCACGCGTACGCGTCATTTGCGTTCTGCTCAAGGCGCGTGTCCGCATCGTTCACGCGTTCGCGTTGCTGCATTTTTGCGCTAGGCACGTGTTCGCGTCGTCCATGCGTTCACGTCGCTGCCTTTTCTTCAAAACTCCATTTTTGTGCTTTCCTTCCATTTTTGTATGTTTCCTTTCTGTCCCTTAAGCCATTCCTGCCCTATGAGACCTAAAAATACTTAACACACAAATCACGGCATCGAATGATAGTAAAGGGTAATTAAAATTAATATTTTTAGAGCATAGGAAACATGTTTTTCACATATATCATAAAATAAGGAAGGAAAAGTAAAACCATACAATTTACATGAATAAGTGGGTGAAGAATTGATAGAATCACTCAATTTGAGTACAAATTATATCATAAAATATGGGTTTATCAACCTTCCCACACTTAAACAATAGCATGTCCTCATGCTAAATCCAAGAGAAAGGGTAAAGTTAGAATGGTGGAATCTCATGCAATGCAATCTATTCTAAATGCAAACTACCTACATGAATCATGCAATTTTAATTATCACCCACCTATATATATATAGCTTACATGTGGTTAATTTGTTTCATATTTTCAAGGAATCATATATGCATAGCCAAACCTAGATCATGTTAAAGCACTTTCACAATTGAGTTGGGTAAAGATATTTCACAAACTTGCAAGACAATTAACAATTAAGCAGAGATATATGGTGATGAGCTATTGAACCCTCACTGGATTTGTGTTTACTCTCTATTCACTCAATGTTTGGGGTTAATCACTCTATTCTTTTCTATTCATGCTTTCTAAAACTTTGTTCTTCATCTAACCAATCAACAAATATACAATGTGTACAAACAAACATCATGAGGTCTTTTTCAAGGTTGTAATGGGGCCAAGGTAAAGGTAAGAGTATATATAAGGCTAAGTGAGCTATAAGTTGAATCCTTAATTAGTCTAACATCTCACCTAACATATACATACTTTATAAAAATTCAAAACTATCCTGGTCTTCCCAATTTTTCCCACTTTGTGTCACATATTCATGTACCAAATTTGTTTTTTTTATTTTACTTCCATGTGCATTGATCTCTCTACTAAAGTTATTATTGGGGTAATTTTTTCCCCTTATTTACTTATTTAACTAAAAGGATTTTTTTTATATGAAATATAAACATAACATTTTCAATGCACATGGTATTTTTATTCAAATTGGTTTCACATGAGCATGCTCCCAAATTTCTGACTATTTTACTAATTTAGTTCTTTCCTGTCAACCCATGTTCCCATGTTTCCCCACACTTGGTGAATACACTATCTCTATCTTAAGCTAACCAAGGATTCAACTTGGGATTTTTAATTTATTTTTCTGCTTAAGGCTAGTGATGTGGTTATAGAACAATAGGGGATTAAAAGGCTCAAGGGGGCTAACAAAGGTGATGTAAAAGGTAGACTAATTTGGGATATGTGAGCAAAAATTTAAATAATGGCCTCAATCATATATTGGTATGTATCTACATTCTATATTGGACATATAGACTGAAACAAATTAAAGATCACCAGAATAAAAAAGAAGGGCGAACACACAAGAATGAAATAATTATGGTTAAATAATGTAACCATACAAATAAGCTCAAAAACTCACAGGTTGTGTGTTCTTTGGCTCAAAAACTATATATCAGTTATGTATGCCAGGCAAGTAGAAATCAAGGATTCCCATTATTCTCAATGTGAATCTTAGGGTGGCTCTTAAAATCTTAGTGTTCTTCCTTGAAAAATATTGTGTAAATTAACCAATCATTTATTGCTATATATATACACTATGTGAATTGTTGTGATTCTGTTATACTAAAGTTTTTAGTTTACTCTTTTTATTTTCAATTAATCCAAGTTATCGTATGCTAAAAAGGGTAAACTAACTAATTAATCTATATATTCTATATCACAACTTAATAAGCTAAAATTGCAACTAGACTGAATTAAATATCTAAGATAAATATATAAACTAAAGTACAAAATGTAGAAATAAAGTAAAAATACAGCAAAATGTGCAAGTACTGAAAGATAAATAAGATAAGATAAGGTAAAATAAAAATAAAAATAAAAATACAGAAAAATAAACAAAATAGGATAAAGAGAGTCTGAAAAGTGGTTCACCAAAATAAAGTACGCCAGAGATGGCAACCTCCCCACACTTAAATAATAGCATCGTTCTCGATGCTCAGTAGAGCTGGGTGTGAGAAGTGTCATCTCCGAAAGGGTGTGCAATAGGTGTCTCTGTGGTGAGCTGAGGATCTGCAGTCTGGATAAGTGTCAGAGGAGCTGCCTGCTGAAGCGGAGGCTCTGTCTGTAGAGGGATCTCCAGATCTGCGGCCTGGATCTGGTGGGACTCCTCATGGTGTGGCGCAGCCTGCTCAGGTCCTCCCTGCTCAACCTAGGCATGTGCCTCCTCCTCATGATTATCTGCCTCCACATCAGATGGCTCAGAAGCGGTGTCAGGCTCAGAGGGGATGTCGCTGCCGGATCGGATCATCAACTTTAGGTGCTCATAGCGTCGCTTGTGGCGACGCTCCATACGATCCAGGCGTGCGAAGAGGCGGTGCACCAGATGATAAATGGGCTCAGGAGCAGGTGGAGGTGCAGTGGATGGGGATGGTGCAGCAGTGGATGCAGAAGGGGCAGCTGAAGATGTGGCTGCCTCACCCGAGACAGTGAGTAAAGGAGGTCTGTACCCTAATGCTAGAAACTTCCTGCTGTGAGGAATGATCTTCTTGCAGTCTGTAGCAGTTGGCTTCTCATCAGCAAGCTCCCAAGGCATGTCAGCTCGGCGGCCTAGCTGGGTGATCAGATAAGGGAAAGGGAGAGTGCCTCTGACATGGACCCTGGCCATATAATACCTGATGAAACGTGGAAGATACAGGTCCTTACCCTCCAGCACACACCAGATGAGGGTGATCATAGCAGCGAGCACCTCTTTCTCATGATTGCTCGGCATCACGTAATTACTCAGGATCTGCTGCCAAAGCCAAGCCCCATCATTCAAATATATCAGCTTGATTCCCTTAGGCATCACTGTATTCTTTCCCATGACCCATGGGGCAGTAGGATCAAGGGCTATTATCTGCTTGACTGCATCCTAGTCAAATCTCATGTATCGCATATCCTCTTCAGCCTATTGGTAACCGTCAGGCTGATCTGACTTAGGCTGAAGCCGGAGGATATCCTCAATAGCTTCCTCAGTGACTAAAATCTGTTTCCCTCTGAGGTGCACTACATCCAGGGAGGTCTTGAAATAGTTACAGTAAAATTCTCTGACCCAGGATGCATTGACCTCTGTCAAGTTCTTTTCCATGAAGAACCAGCCTCTTTGTTTTATCTGTTCGGAAGTGTACTGGTGAGTTCTTCTAGAATTTTAAGAGTTCTCTCTAGGTAGAGGTTCCTGGAAGTGGCAAACACTGGATACTTTAGCTCACAATATCTGTTTGCAAATTTGACTTGATCTGTGGCAGTGAGGAGCTGGTCGGCCTTTTCCTGTGGGGTAAAGTTCTTTTCCCGCCAGGAATCATCGTGAAGGATATCCAGGATAGAGGTAGAAGATTCTCCTCTTTTCTGTTTGCCTGTACTTGCCATGTCTTTTCCCTTACTTTTGGGATCAGACATCCTGAAAAGCAGAAGTAGCATGATATAATTGAAGAACTAAAGCAGGAAAATAAGTAGGCAAGTAGGATTTTGTCAATGTAAGCATAAAGGCAAAAAGAACAATAGGAGCATGAAATGAGGTAAGTATATGTACATTTTGGATTGAATTCGAGTTAAAAATCTGAGAGTAAAAATCACAATCCAAAATGTAATAGAAGTGGAATTCAAGTTAATTTGGAAAAACAGTAATCATGCCTTGAGTTAGAAAGTGAAAGTAGTTAGGTAAAAACCAAAAAGAGAAGTTAGAAAGCTAAACTGTTTAGGAGTTAAAAGGAAGTTAAAGTGAGTGGCATGAGAATGGTTTTCCTAGTTACTAAGAAATTCACAAACTTGAAGAACAATCAACTCATATTCAAGCAAGGATTGCAGTTTATTTATGATAATTCCTATAGATAAAGTAAGTTTAAAATGAGAATGAATTCATCAATAAGCAATTTATTACTCAGGGAACCAAGAGGAATAAGAATGCTAGCCCGTGCATTCATGAATTGGTTTGGCTGTAGCCAATTAATGCAAAACACTGAATTTTCAAACCAATACATGAATGGGGATAGATTGAACCATAAATTTGCAGAAAATTTGGGCAGCATTCCGGCTAAAATTGGATGTTCCCAGGCAGTAAACAGTAGGAAAAATCAGTTCATATGAAATTAAATAGTTCTGGAAAGATTAACAAATAGCAAGAATATTAAAGAACAGTTCAACAGCAACATCAAATATGAAGAAAAACATATGAACAGAATCATCACAGCAAATTCAGAATTGTGAATCAGATAAAAACAGGTAGCAGGAACGGTGCAATTATCAGGCCTAAGTCCACTGGTGCACAAATTATGAATCACACTTTTCACAACTCGTACCACTGACCAGCAAGTGCACTGGGTCGTCCAAGTAATACCTCACGTGAGTAAGGGTCGAATCCCACGGAGATTGTTGTTTTGAAGCAATCTATGGTTATCTTGTAAATCTTAGTCAGGAAGTCAATTATGTTTATCAGTTGAATTGCAAATAAACAATAGAGCATGGATTAAAGGTTACTTGTTATGCAATTCATGATTTGAGGAAGGTGATGAGTGTCACAGATCATCACCTCCATCACAGTTAGGCGCGAATGAACATCTTAGATAGGAACAAGCGTGTTTGAATGGAAAACAGAAATACTTGCATTAATTCATCGAGACACAGCAGAGCTCCTCACCCCCCAACAATAGGGTTTAGAGACTCATGCCGTCAGAGAATACAAAGTTTAGATCTAAAAATGTCATGAGGTGCAAAATAAGTCTCTAAAAGTTGTTTAAATACTAAACTAGTAGCCTAGGTTTACAACAAATGAGTAAACTATGATGGATGATGCAGAGATCCACTTCTGGGGCCCACTTGGTGTGTGCTGGGCTGAGAATTAAGCAATTCACGTGCAGAGGCCATTTGTGGAGTTGAACGCCAGCTTTTGTGCCAGTTTGGGCGTTCAACTCCAGCTTTTGATCCTTTTCTGGCGCTGGACGCCAGAATTGGGCATAGAACTGGCGTTGAACGCCAGTTTACGTCGTCTATCCTTGTGCAAAGTATGGACTATTATATATTGCTGGAAATCCCTGGATGTCTAATTTCCAACGCAATTGGAAGCATGCCATTTCGAGTTCTGTAGCTCCAGAAAATACACTTTGAGTGCAGGGAGGTCAGAATCCAACAGCATCAGCAATCCTTTTTCAGCCTAAATCAGATTTTTGCTCAGCTCCTTCAATTTCAGCCAGAAAAATACCTGAAATTACAGAAAAATACACAACTCATAGTAAAGTCCAGAAATATGAATTTTTCCTAAAAACTAATGAAAATAGACTAAAAAATAACTAAAACATACTCAAAACTATATGAAATTATCCCCAAAAAGCGTATAAAATATCCGCTCATCACAACACCAAACTTAAACTGTTGCTTGTCCTCAAGCAACTAGACAAATAAAATAGAAGACTAATAGGTTGAGAAGCAATAATATCTCAGAGTTTTTGAGTGAAGCTCAGATTCTAATTAGATGAGCGGGACTAGTAGCTTTTTGCTTCTGAACAGTTTTGGCATCTCACTTTATCCATTGAAGCTCAGAGTGATTGGAATCTATAGGAACTTAGAATTCAGATAACTTTATTCATGTTTGCTGATGATGAGAAAAATAAACTATAGCTTAATTGGAGATAAAATCAAAATAGCTACTAATTACTATTATATGACTCCTAAGGTAAACTTCTATGAAGACACTGTCACAGAGTTAAAGCAGAAATTGGAAATTAACAACCTTTATTCTGGGGGAACGGGGGTTCCTCTGATCCTTGGGGTGCTTGGTCCTACAAGAGAAGACTTTTGGCGCTTCAATTCCCTTAAGTAACGCCCTTGCTCCTCTTGTTCTTTAAACATATAGGTCAGCATTTGATTGTGTTCCTTCTGTTCTTTTATTATTTGCTCCATAGCTTCCCGTATCTTGGTAACAGACGTCTCAAGATACTCCCAGTATTCAGATTGAGGGATCTCTGGGAGGAATTCCTGTGCTCTCTTCTTGATGGGATCCTCCTGTGCTTGTTGTTTTTCCATTGATGCTTTGGTGATTGGCTTCTCAATTGGGATATACTCAGTTATTCCCATCCTTATTCCAGCGTCCTTGCAGAGCAGAGAAATCACACTTGGATAAGCCAACCTGGCCTCTTTAGAGTTTTGTTAGCAATTTTGTAGAGTTCAGATGAAATCACCTGATGAACCTCCACTTCCTTTCCCATCATGATGCAATGGATCATCACTGCTCTTTTAACTGTGACTTCAGAACAGTTGCTAGTAGGCAACAGAGAACGCCCAATGAAGTCCAGCCATCCTCTGGCGACTGGTTTGAGATCCTCTCTCTTGAGTTGATTTGGGACACCCTTTGTGTTGGTGGTCCACCTGGCTCCAGGGATACATATGTCCTCTAGAATCTTATCCAGGTCAATGTCTACTCTCATCATCCTCCTGTTGAAGGAGTCTGGATCATCCTTTAGCTGAGGTAGCTTTAAGATCTCTCTGATCTTGTCAGGGGTGGTATGAACAATCTTTCCTCTGACCATGGTCCGAAATTCATAGAAGGCAATTCCAGATAGTTTTTGCTTGTCAGTCTGCCACATATTAGCATAGAACTCCTGGACCATGTTCCTTCCTACTTTTGTTTCAGGATTAGCTAGAACTTCCCAGTTCCTGATTCGAATTTGCTCCTGGATCTCCGGATATTCATCTTCTTTCAGATTGAATCTAACTTCCGGGATCACTGATATCAGACCCATTACTTTAAGATAATGGTCTGAATGTTCTTTAGATAAGAACTTCCCTTGATTCCAAAGTGGTTTTGGAACGCTCTCTTTCTTGCCTCTTGGAGTGGGTTGTTTTCCTTTAGGAGCCATGATCTTAGTAATCTCGGATAAACACACCAAACTTAGAGGTTTGCTTGTCCTCAAGCAAAAGAAAAGAAAGGAGAGGGATAAAAAGGAGAGCTATGTGGAATTGTTGATGGAGGAGGAGGGAGGCCGAACCCAAATTTAAAGGGATGGGGGGGTGGGTTTTCGAAAAATTGGAAAAGATGAGATAAAAAGATTGAGTTGAAAAAGATAAGATAGAAGATATAGTTTAATTTTGAAAAGATATGATAGATTTTTGAAAAAGATAAATCTGAATTTTGAAAAAGATAATATGGAGATTTGAAAAAGATATGGATTAGTTGAAAAGATTTTTGAGTGAAAAAGATAGATTTGTTTTCAGAAAAGATTTGAAAAGAGTTTGGATTGAATTTGGAAAGAGGGATTTTTAGAAATTAAGGATTTTAGAAATCAGGGTTCTTAACATGTTCATGTAAAAATCATGCATTGAAACATAAAATTTGAAATTAAAATGGAAATACGTGTGGAAAAATGAATTTGGCTCCTCCCTGCTGTCCTGGCGTTTGAACGCCCAAACACTGCCTGTTTTGGGCGTTCAGCGCCCAAATGCTGCTCTCCTGGGCGTTCAACGCCCCAGCTACTGCCATTACTGGCGTTCAACGCCCAGTGGGTGCCCCTTTCTGGAGTTGAACGCCCAGATTGCTACCATTACTGGCGTTCAACGCCCAGTGGATGCCCATTTTGGGCGTTGAACGCCCAAAATATACTTTTACTGGCGTTTTCTTGCCAGTGAGCTCTTTTTCTCTGTTTTATGTGCCGAGGTCTTCTGTAAATGATTATTTACCTTGTTGCCAATGAACTCTATATAAACAAATAAGAATAAAAATAGAAATAGGGCAAAATGCTTAGAGGATTGTTGCCCCATGGCTGGGTTGCCTCCCAGCAAGCGCTTCTTTATTGTCTTTAGCTAGACCTCGCTGAGCTTTTAATCTAGCTTCAGCCTTGAGCATTCTTGCTCAATGTTGCCTTCAAGATAATGCTTGATTCTCTGTCCATTGACAATGAACTTTTTATCAGAATCAATATCTTTAAGCTCCACATAACCATATGGTGATACACTTGTAATCACGTATGGTCCCCTCCACCGGGATTTCAGTTTCCCGGGGAATAGCCTGAGTCTAGAGTTAAACAACAAGACCTTCTGTCCTTATTTACAGTCCGTTCTAGGATTCTTTTTAGCTCTCTGTTAGAGACTTCAGCTTGTCCATTAGTCTGTGGATGATATGGAGTCGCCACCTTATGGCGAATCCCATACCGGACGATGGCAGAGTAAAGCTGTTTATTGCAGAAGTGAGTGCCCCCATCACTGATTAGTACTCTAGGGACACCAAACCTGCTAAAGATATGTTTCAGGAGAAACTTCAGCACTGTTTTAGTATCATTGGTGGGTGTGGCAATAGCCTCAACCCATTTTGACACATAGTCAACTGCCACCAGAATATAAGTGTTTGAGTATGATGGTGGGAAAGGTCCCATGAAGTCAATTCCCCATACGTCAAACAACTCAATCTCCAAGATTCCTTGTTGAGGCATGGCGTAACCATGAGGCAGATTCCCAACTCTTTGGCAACTGTCACAGTTACGTACAAACTCTCGGGAATCTTTATAGAGTGTGGGCCAATAGAAGCCACATTGGAGGACCTTGGTGGCTGTTCGCTCACCTCCGAAATGGCCTCCATATTGAGATCCGTGGCAATGCCATAGGATCCTCTGTGATTCTTCTCTAGGCACACACCTACGGATAATTCCGTCTGCACATCTCTTAAAGAGGTAGGGTTCATCCCACAAGTAGTACTTTGCATCAGTAATTAATTTCTTCTTTTGTATCCTGTTGTACTCCTTGGGTATGAACCTTGCAGCTTTATAGTTTGCAATGTCGGCAAACCATGGTGCTTCCTGAATGGCAAATAAATGCTCATCAGGAAACGTCTCAGAGATCTCAAGAAAGGGGGGGCGTCCCTTCCACTGGCTCTATCCGGGACAGATGATCAGCCACTTGGTTCTCTGTCCCTTTTTCTGTCTCTTATTTCTATATCAAACTCTTGCAGAAGTAATACCCATCTGATGAGCCTGGGTTTTGAATCTTGCTTTGTGAGTAGATATTTAAGAGCAGCATGGTCAATTTACACAATCACTTTTGATCCTACTAAGTATGATCTGAACTTGTCAATGGCGTAAACCACTGCAAGTAATTCTTTTTCTGTGGTTGTATAATTTTTCTGGGCATCATTTAGAACACGACTGGCATAATAAATGACATGCAGAAGCTTGTCATGCCTCTGTCTTCTTCAACCTTAGTTGCTGCAGGTTTATTGCCTACAGAAGTGGTTGAAGAAGCCTTTTTAGAGGGGTTGTTATCAGCATTTGTGTGTGTCTGATCTCTCACTGGCAATTGAGTGCCAGAGTTAGAAGCTGGAGTGACGTGAGAAGCCAACTCCTTGTCTGTTCCTGGCGTTTGAACGCCAGAATTGTGCCCATTTTGGGCGTTCAGCGCCAGATCCTGCCCATTTTGGGCGTTCAATGCCAGATCCTTGCCCATTTCTAGCATTGAACGCCAGTCCTGCTGTATTTCTGGCGTTGAACGCCAGTTTTGGCCATGGTCTGGGCATTCAGCGCCAGCCTTCCACCAATTTTCTGGCGTTTTAGTGCCAGAATTATTTTTCCCTGGGCTCTTACTATCCTCAGGTGAATTTTGGGTGGTTTGCTCATGTTAGCTGTTTCCATGTCTTTATGCTGGCCTTAGGTTGGTTATTCAACCACCTCTTAGCTTGATCTTTTACAGCAAATGGAAACAGTAATAGTCTGTAGACATCCTGATCTATTTCTTTATCATGTACTGTGTCAGCAATCTGTATAAACTGTGCCAGAAACTCTGTAGGTTCTTCCTGTGGAAGACCGGAATACTGGCAATTTTGCTGCACCATGATAATGAGCTGAGGATTCAACTCAAAGCTACTGACTCCAATGGAGGGTATGCAGATGCTACTCCCATATGAAGCAGTAGAGGGGTTAGAATATGACCCCAGAGTCCTCCTGGACTGTTCATTTCCGCTTAGGTCCATGATGGAGAAAGGGAGATGATGTAAAATAGAAAAAATATTTTTATTTATTTATTTATATATTTATTTCAAAAATGAAATCCAAACCAAAATTTTCGAAAATCAAAGGGAAATCAACAAGAAAACACTAAACTTAAAGTTTGGCACAAAATTTAATAGAGAAAATATTATTTTTGAAAAAGATTTTAAAAAGAGTGTACCAAACTGCCACGGACTTAGACCAACGCTCTAGCCAATTGGGCAGTAAATGTAACACTTGTTTTAAAGAAGGATATTTTTAACCAAGAACAATAATAAGAGACTTTAAACCAAAAAAAAAAGAAAAATTTTCCTAATCTAAGCAACAAAATGATCCGTCAGTTGTTCAAACACGAACAATCCCCGGCAACGGCGCCAAAAACTTGGTGCACAAATTATGAATCACACTTTTCACAACTCGTACCACTGACCAGCAAGTGCACTGGGTCGTCCAAGTAATACCTCACGTGAGTAAGGGTTGAATCCCACGGAGATTGTTGTTTTGAAGCAATCTATGGTTATCTTGTAAATCTTAGCCAGGAAGTCAATTATGTTTATCAGTTGAATTGCAAATAAACAATGGAGCATGGATTAAAGGTTACTTGTTATGTAGTAATGGAGAATATGTTGGAGTTTTGGAGATGCTTTGTCTTCTGAATCTCTGCTTTCCTCTGTCTTCTTGTTCACGTACGCACGGCCTCCTATGGCAAGCTGTGTGTTGGTGGATCACCGTTGTCAATGGCTACCTTCCATCCTTCCAGTGAAAACTACGCTCACGCGCTCTGTCACAGCACGACTAATCACCGGTTGGTTCTCGATCCGGTTGGAATAGGATTTACTATCCTTTTACGTCTGTCACTAACGCCCAGCCTTCAGGAGTTTGAAGCTCGTCACAGTCATTCAATCCTTGAATCCTACTCGGAATACCACAGACAAGATTTAGACTTTCGGGATTCTCATGAATGCCGCCATCGGTTCTAGCTTATACCACGGAGATTCTGATTAAGGAATCTAAGAGATACTCATTCAATCGTATATAGAACGGAAGTGGTTGTCAGGCACACGTTCATGATTTGAGGAAGGTGATGAGTGTCACAGATCATCACCTCCATCACAGTTAGGCGCGAATGAACATCTTAGATAGGAACAAGAGTGTTTGAATGGAAAACAGAAATACTTGCATTAATTCATCGAGACACAGCAGAGCTCCTCACCTCCAACAATAGGGTTTAGAGACTCATGCCGTCAGAGAATACAAAGTTTAGATCTAAAAATGTCATGAGGTGCAAAATAAGTCCTAAAAGTTGTTTAAATACTAAACTAGTAGCCTAGGTTTACAAAAAATGAGTACTAACCACATCCTAGCTACCTAACCACCTAAAATCCACTACAATCATGCATCTCTAACTATCCTATTTCGAACAAAAAATATAAAATATGCAACTAACTAACTAATTAGAAAACAAAATCGGTGTTCGGCGAAACCTGGTGTGTAGAAATGGAAATTAGGCTCAGAGAGATGGTGGCGGTATGGTGGTGATGCAGCGGCGATGGTTGGCGGAGCGGCGGCAGTCCGTGGTGGAGGCAGAGGCGGTTTGGTGGTTGTGGGTAGTTAAGGGTTAAGGAGAAGAGGTGAGGGAAGGGGGTGAGGGTTGAGGTGGTTGGGGGGTGGCGCGGTGGTGGCGGCTCGGTGTTGGGGTGAGAGGGGAGTGGGGGGGTTTTTGGGTGATGCGGAATGGTAGGGTTTCGCATGGGTTGGGGTTAAGGATTTTGAATCCACGCAAACGCGTGCAGCACGCGATCGTGTGATTGGGGCAAAAAGGGCTCTGACGCGATCGCGTGATTGTGGGATAATGAAAGTGACGCGTACGCGTGGGGCACGCAAACGCGTCGCACAGAATTGTGCTAAACGCACGATTCCAGCGTCGTTTTGGCGCAACTTTCTGTTTCCATTAGGTTCCCTAAAATCCATGCGACGCGTACGCGTCTCTCACGCTTTCGCGTGGGATGTGCGTAGTGCAAGTGACGCGTTCGTGTCAGGGATGCGAATGCGTGGGCCAATTTGTGCTAAAGGCACACTAGCCGCATGATTCCAGCCCAACTTTTTGGGCGTTGGATCTTTACACCGATTTCCATTCGACACCCACGCGTGGCCTGCGCGCTTGCGTGGGGTGATTTTTTTTTTTTTTTGCAATTATGCAGTATGCAATATGCAATGCTAATATGGGTGATATGAATAATTCCAGGTTCAATGAAAATAAAATAAAATAAAAATAAACAAAACGAAATAAAATTGAAAAAAAAAGGAACGATCATACCATGGTGGGTTGTCTCCCACCTAGCACTTTTAGTTAGAGTCCTTAAGTTGGACATTTGGGGAGTCCTTTGTTATGGTGGCTTGTGCTTGAATTCATCCAAAAATCTCCACCACTGTTTGGAATGCCAACAGCCTCTGGGGTCCCAAACTAGGCATGTAAAGCCCTTGAGTAAATTCAAACAGGTTCTCAGGTTCCCGAGATGTTGAATGACAGAATAGATTCCAGGATCCCAAACCTTGCTTTTACATCCACCTTTGTCTCAATTTTTACTTTTCCAGCCGAGCGGTTTGGAAGTTGCATTCTCACCAAGATGACAAAACATTTTCCGAGACCCATTCAATTGAATTCGATACCAACTCTTGCACTTCAAATTGAAGCGTGGAACCTTATTGAATCTTGCATACCAGCTCTGAGTACGAACCATTTCCCTTTTACTCTTAAAGCCGCAAAGAGCCCTAAGCTGACCATCTGTTTCAAGCAAACCATATTCAAGTGGAAAAGTAAAGATAAAAGCTAAGGATTTTACCCACTTAAATTTAGTATTGGGTGGTAATGGCCTCGGGATATGTGTTTCTAGTGGTTTTGCAAGCTCTTCTCCCTTGTGTTCTTCTGTGAATTCTTCCACTTCATTGTAGACTTCTTCGGTTTCAACCACATCTTGATCCAAGTCTTCGATATCTTCCTCATCACTCAAGTCATAAGTTGGAGGTTGCGAAAAATCTACCTCCGCATCATCTCCGTATTTACTTGGGGAAGATTCTCCCATCTCAAAGAGTTCACTTGCGTATGCAAGTTCATTAGTAGGAGAACTTGGTTCGGGATTATCATTATCAAGGAAACTTGCTTGTTGAGTTATTCTGTCCAGTTCTTCATAAGATTCCTGCTTTGGAGGTTGTGCACTATCCTCCTTAGCATCAATTGTAAATTTCTTGACAGAATTCTCCACAAGTCTGGATTCCCATGGAGGTTCAGCATCTCCTATGTCTTCAACCAATTCTTCTTCAATTTAGGTATGAGAAATTTAGGTCCTATCCTAGTTATCCTTATCAGGTGTGAAGAGAATTGGATTCTGCTCCCACTTTTAATTAACCCTTGCTGAACAAAGGAAAGTCAAGTGGACAAATTAATTTGATCCTCAGGTCCTAGTCAACTCCTATGGAGAGACTA
>NC_029791.2:43112944-43139561 GCF_000816755.2 Arachis ipaensis | reverse complement strand
GATTCCAGCCCAACTTTTTGGGCGTTGGATCTTTACACCGATTTCCATTCGACACCCACGCGTGGCCTGCGCGCTTGCGTGGGGTGATTTTTTTTTTTTTTTTCAATTATGCAGTATGCAATATGCAATGCTAATATGGGTGATATGAATAATTCCAGGTTCAATGAAAATAAAATAAAATAAAAATAAACAAAACGAAATAAAATTGAAAAAAAAAGGAACGATCATACCATGGTGGGTTGTCTCCCACCTAGCACTTTTAGTTAGAGTCCTTAAGTTGGACATTTGGGGAGTCCTTTGTTATGGTGGCTTGTGCTTGAATTCATCCAAAAATCTCCACCACTGTTTGGAATGCCAACAGCCTCTGGGGTCCCAAACTAGGCATGTAAAGCCCTTGAGTAAATTCAAACAGGTTCTCAGGTTCCCGAGATGTTGAATGACAGAATAGATTCCAGGATCCCAAACCTTGCTTTTACATCCACCTTTGTCTCAATTTTTACTTTTCCAGCCGAGCGGTTTGGAAGTTGCATTCTCACCAAGATGACAAAACATTTTCCGAGACCCATTCAATTGAATTCGATACCAACTCTTGCACTTCAAATTGAAGCGTGGAACCTTATTGAATCTTGCATACCAGCTCTGAGTACGAACCATTTCCCTTTTACTCTTAAAGCCGCAAAGAGCCCTAAGCTGACCATCTGTTTCAAGCAAACCATATTCAAGTGGAAAAGTAAAGATAAAAGCTAAGGATTTTACCCACTTAAATTTAGTATTGGGTGGTAATGGCCTTGGGATAGGTGTTTCCAGTGGTTTTGCAAGCTCTTCTCCCTTGTGTTCTTCTGTGAATTCTTCCACTTCATTGTAGACTTCTTCGGTTTCAACCACATCTTGATCCAAGTCTTCGATATCTTCCTCATCACTCAAGTCATAAGTTGGAGGTTGCGAAAAATCTACCTCCGCATCATCTCCGTATTTACTTGGGGAAGATTCTCCCATCTCAAAGAGTTCACTTGCGTATGCAAGTTCATTAGTAGGAGAACTTGGTTCGGGATTATCATTATCAAGGAAACTTGCTTGTTGAGTTATTCTGTCCAGTTCTTCATAAGATTCCTGCTTTGGAGGTTGTGCACTATCCTCCTTAGCATCAATTGTAAATTTCTTGACGGAATTCTCCACAATTCTGGATTCCCATGGAGGTTCAGCGTCTCCTAAGTCTTCAACCAATTCTTCTTCTTTGATAATTTCAGCTTCCTCCACTTGTTCCAGTACAAAATCATGCTCTTTACTGTCCATTGGGGTTTCTAGTATCTCCTTCATGCTGCGTTCTTCGTTAGATTGCCCACATGAAGCCATGGGATTCCTTGAGTGTCCGAACGTCGGGAAGGTAGTCTATTTATCGCTTGATTCAATTAGTGAAGTATGGCATGAAATTTTTCAAATGTTTCCTTGAGTTGCTCCCTTGTTTCTTGGGGTGAAGGATATGGACATGGTACATAGGGAGGTGGTGGTTCTTGGGAGTAATTGGGTTGGAATTGGGGTGGATAAAGGTTAGGGTCATATGGAGGTGAATGGTGGTAGTCGGCTTGTGAGTGTGGTGGTTCAAAGCTGCATTGAGGAGGTGGTTCATAGGCATATGGCAGGGCTTGTCGGTAATTACAAGTGGTTCCACCATATCTATCATCTTGGTATGCACCTCGGAATGGTTTCTGACTATAGTAATATGGTGGGTGATGGTTATCACGAAAGGGTCCACCATAACTATTGTCTCGACATGCATTGTTGAATGGTCATCGTCCATGGTAGTTTCGAGGGTGTTGTTGCTCAAATGGTTGATCAGATCCTCGTGACTCCTTCCATCTCTGATTGTTTTGACCCTGATACATGTTCCTGTTATAACTTCCATTCCTTGCAACAGCATTGGAACCAAACTCAAAGCGATAGGGGTGAGAATTCATAGTGACAAATAAAAATTAAAAACAAAAATAAAAACAAATAAACAGGTAAAAGAAAATATTTACAATAACCAATAATAAGGCACACATTTGTAATTCCCCGGCAACGGCGCCATTTTGACGAACTGATTTCTGTTTAGTAAAGAAATTTTATAAAATTATAATCGGCTATTAGTATAGTTTCTAAACCAACAAAAATCCTTTCGTACAAAAGTTTTGTTGTCACAAGTAACAAAACCCAATAAAATTTATAACCGAAGTATTTAAACCTCGGGTCATCTTCTCAAAGAATTGCAGGGAGGTGTGATTTATTATTGGTTATGTAAAAAGATATGTTTTTGGGTTTTTTAAAATAAGGAATAAGTAATTTAAATGACAAGAAAAATAAATTAATAATAATAAAATCTCTTGGCAAGGTATAAGAACTTGAAGTCCTATCCTAGTTATCCTTATCAGGTGTGATGAGAATTGGATTCTGCTCCCACTTTTAATTAACCCTTACTAAATAAAGAAAAGTCAAGTGGACAAATTAATTTGATCCTCAGGTCCTAGTCAATTCCTATGGAGAGACTAGAGTTATTGGGGTGCAAATTAACCAGCAAAGAATTCCAATTTGAATCAACAGCTGAGTTGATAACTCAAGTGTTATAAATTACTTAACCAAGGCCAAAAGGGGAAAATAAATCTAATTTGAATTGAAATCATTCATAAATAAATTAAAGCAAAATAAAATCTGAAATACCTCAAAATATATTAATTAAGAAAATCATAACATGAATGGTTCATAAGCTAAATTGAAAAGATAAATGACAATTAAAATAGTGGAATAAATAAAAGTAGAAAATAAATTAAAGGAATATTGAACTTGTGATTGAAGAGAAATAATCCTAAAATAAGAGAAATTCTAATCCTAAATCCTAAGAGATAGGAGAGAGCCTCTCTCTCTCCCTAAAACTACATCTAAATCCTAATAATTGTGAATGTGTATGTTTTACTAGGTTGTTCTACGTATATCCTTTGATTCCTCTATTCTCTGGCTTATATTCTGTGTTTCTGGTTTGGATTTGGGCCAAAAAAAAGGGTCCAGAAATCGCTGGGGGCGTTTTCTGCAGATTCCTGTACGTGGCGTCTATCACACGTTCGCGTGGGTCACGCGTTCGCGTCATCTGGGAGTTTTCCTTGTCACGCGTACGTGTCATTTGCGTTCTGCTCAAGGAGCGCATCCGCATCGTCCACGCGTTCACGTCGCTGCATTTTTGCGCTAGGCATGCGTTCGCGTCGTCCATGCGTTCGCGTCGCTGCCTTTTCTTCAAAACTCCATTTTTGTGCTTTCCTTCCATTTTTGTATGTTTCTTTTCTGTCCCTTAAGCCATTCCTGCCCTATGAGACCTGAAAATACTTAACACACAAATCACGGCATTGAATGATAGTAAAGGGTAATCAAAATTAATATTTTTAAAGCATAGGAAACATGTTTTTCACATATATCATAAAATAAGAAAGGAAAAGTAAAACCATGCAATTTACATGAATAAGTGGGTGAAGAATTGATAGAAACACTCAATTTGAACACAAATTATATCATAAAATATGGGTTTATCAAACACTGACATCCCTAACACATATAAACATCACACCAGCAACATTACAAATAAAGGGATATATGTGTGAAAGAGTATCCCCTCCCCCCTGGTTTTAAGTACCATTTTATGAATGATTTTCACTCATAACAAAAATTTGGGAGAGTAGATATATGCGTCTGTGAAGAAAAAGTTAGATATATTCGGCATATAACTCCACCTGCTTGTCTTGCGTCTTTTGCATTCTTGTAAATCTTCATCTTTCTCCCAATATAACATGCAATCATTAGGACAAGCAAGTATCTTTTTATAATTGAGCCCTAGTTTATTTATGGTTTTTTTTTTTTTTGCCTCATAGAATGTGTTTGAAATCTTCGCATTTCCAAAAGCATCTTTTATTAACTTGAGGATTTCAGTCATGAATTTGTCGCTTATTCTGTATAAACACTTTATGTGATACATAGTAATTAAGAAAAACAATTTCGAATATTTTATGCACCTTTCATATAATTGTTTATTACCATCTTCCAACAACTTGTAAAATTCTGCATTTTCTCCATTGTGCTCTTCATTTTGAGTTCCATCCTCATCTTCTGCATTGTCTCCATCTCTATCTATAGGTTTAGAAGAATGAGTAGGTTCATTCAAGTCAGGTCCAGCGACTCCTAATGCATCATTGAGCATTGTTACCATTGGATGCTGAGATGCCGAATCATCTTGTATAATATGACTAGTTTGATGAATTTGTGACCGAATTCCAACTGCTTCTTCACCATGCCAATACCAAACTTTGTAGTTTTCTAAAAATGTCTTGACTATTAAATGTTCAAAAACCTTTTCTCTTGTTTGCCACTTGCCAAAACTACACTCCGGATAAGGATATTTAATTTGATGACCCTTGAAAGATCGATGCTCAAAAGCAAAATCGAAAAACTTGTTTAAACCATTTTTATATTCATGCGTGGTTCGTGGTTTTACGATCCATGATTTATCGATTGACATGACTAAAAAGGACTACAAATAGAAATTTTAAAAAATTTATTCATTAAAAATCTATATATTCTAAAGGCAAGAAAATTATTCTTGCATGTGAAAATTAGATATTATAAAAATACTTAAATAGTATTGTAAAAGATACTTTAAGAAAATTATAATTACCTCTTTCAAATGATAATTTCATGGCAATCACAGTAGTTTTGTGAATTTTTTTTTCTCAAGTAGTTGTGTATATACAAATTATTTTTTTTTTCAAAATAAAAAGAGACAAGGAAATAAATAAAGCGAATATATTATTCCAGTGGAAGGAGCTTTATTCATTGAGAACTAAATTAAATTTTTAGCTTGATAAGTTCATTGAGCTAATAACATTTGAACTTAAAGAGAACCTGATTTTAAATCATCATTGTACCTGCATTATGATTTCACAAAAGGAAACATAAAGACCAACAATTAAAAATCTATATCTTGCCGAATATTTAAATGCACGAAAAGTTTTAGGGCCTCAAGTAGTAATCAAGTGAACTGAAAATACATATATTTTTAATAATAGCAGCAAAACAAAAACCTCCAACTTCTAGCTTTGGCTTAATATATAGCAAACAAAGATTACTATAAGAAGATAAAGTAGCATGCATAGTTGTAAAAATGGAACTGGTGATTAAACCGGTTAGATTACTGGTTTACTAGTTTATTGGTTCAGCCAATAAATTACTAGTTGAACCGGTAAAACCAGTTTCAAGTAAATAAAAAATATAAAATACTAAAAATAGTCATAAACTTAAAAAATTCAAAATACATATCTTTAGTTCTTCACCAACATTTTAAAAACAACCAAGTTTCAAAGTCTAAAGATAACTAATACAAAGATAGACATGAAATTAGTTAGTACTACTACAATAGTATCTTAATTAGACACAATAAGAATAACAATTCATAAACTATATCCAAGGAGTGATCTCGAAGTCGGAAAATTGTTCTTCATCTGATAAATGTGGAGCTACATCCTGATTGGTTTCATTTTGATTTGCATTTTCCATAGAATTATTAGCTCCATCATCATCCCGATCATCTTCCAAATCCAATTGATCTAGCATTATAGATAATGTTTCACAAATTAAGATAAAAAATAATATAAAACATGTTATAAAGCATACCAAAATCATAGTTGATCATAATACATAAATAAATAAAAGCATACCTAAATCATCTAAAAGTGATTGAAGAGACATATTTGCAAGATCATTTCATAAAGCATCAACTTCTTCAAGAGTTAAAAATGGTGGTGAATCTTCCAATATCCATTACGAATGATCATCAAATTCATCAAGACAAATTTCATCATAAACTTTCTTTCTCATTTCATTCCTATGTTATCAATATACTTCGTTACTCTTGTGATGATTAAAATTTTAAAATAATGCTTTCAACTTAAAATAATCAAGAAAGTACCTTTGTTGTAACTTTAAGTTGTAATGAACATAAACAAGATCATTAAGTTTTTGATGCTTTAACCGATTCCTCTTCTTTGATGAATGTGTTCAAAAATACTCCAGTTACGCTCACAGCCTGAAGAACTACAAGTTTGGCTTAAAATACGAATCACCATCTTTTGCAAATTTGGCGCTCCACAACCATAAGATTTCCACCATTGATCTTAATATAAAAAACAAAAAAAACTAATTTATCACAATCATAAATATCAAATCATAAATACATCACAATCGTAGAAGACCAAATTTATGAAGAAATTCACCTAGCATAACAGTGCTGCGTTCACGTATTGCAGACGGTCTTCCAAAATCTTGTTCAGCATTCTTAAAGATCCTCATCTCACTTGTCAGCTTAGAATTCAAATCAGGATCACCATAAGAATATTTCTCAATGACATCCAACAAGTCAGAAGTCGTTTGTCTGTGCTTTTCAAATTCTTCAGCATTAAATCGAAAAGCTGGATTTAACCAATAACCAGCGGCATGAAGATTTTTCTTAAGTTGTGCATCCCAACAAGTATCTAAAATCTTCAAATAAGGATCAACAACCTTCTTTCTTTTTTGAAACCTCTTCACCATTTCTCCTCTAGCCTTATAAATAGCTTGATAAAGAAAATCCATGGCAGCTCTGTCTTCACTATCCATAATACGTAAAACACAAACAAGTGGCTCAGTAAGCTTAATAATATCAGTGCATTGACTCCAAAATTTAGAATCTAAGACTTGATCCACAAATTTCTTAGCTTTGGCTTCTTTGTAGTAAGCTGAGCTTGTCCATTCTTTAGAGGTCACCATAGATCTCAAAGGATCCTTTTGAGCCAAAACACTTTGCAAAGCAATGAAATTAGTGTCAAACCGAGTTGGAGCCGAATGAAGTATTTCCCTCCCACGTTCAAACTTTCTCATCAAGAATAGTAGATAGAAATGATTATAGATATACTTGGTGATCATTGAAGCTTGTGACACAGTTTCACTCACTTTTTGTAACTTCCCAATATCTTGAAACATCATATTAACACAATGAGCTGCACAAGGGAACCAATACAATTTAGGAAACTCAGCCTCCAACAACCTTCCCATAGCAACATAGTTTGCAACATTGTCTGTTATAATATCCACAATATTCTTAGGACCAACAAACAATACAACATCCCTAAACAACTTAAACAAAGCATCAACAGTTTTTGAGACATTAGAAGCATCAACTGACTTTAGAAAAACAGTTCCTTTAGGACAATAAACTAAAAAATTAATCAAAGTACGCCTACAACGATCAGTCCATCCATCGGCCATAATAGTACATCTAGTTTGTTTCCAAATCTCACGATAACCATCAATCATTTTCCTCACATCCTCGACCAATTTACTCAACAAATACCCACGGACTCTTGGATAATTTAGCCCTTTATACCCTGTACCCATGCTTGCAATAGCATCAATCATTGGCTGATAATAAGCTGAATTAACCGCATTAAATGGAATAGAGGCATCCATCATCCATTTTGCAATAGCAATATCACACTTCTCCCCAATTTCTTTGCTTTGAAGAATGCTTTTGATAGTTGGTTGAGCTCCGGGTGTTGTTGCCGATGGAAAATATGATTGTAATCCTTTGACTTGTTTTCCTTTTCTAGAGCTAGGTGCTGGAACTCCGGATTTTTGTTGTTGTTGTATCTCATTACGTTCGATCTCGTCAAATTCTTTTTCAACTTCATCACAAGAATTATAACTTTCTGCATATTGTTCATGAGCTTTTCGTTTCCTGCTTCGAAGCTCTTCAATGCTTTGATGGAATTGGTGTCTCACTGCAGCTGACACGTTTCGACATGACTCAATATCTCTTTCTTTTCCAGCCAAATGAGTCTTAAATCGATGAATTCCTCCACCCCTAATAAGCTTCTCACAATATATGCATAACATAATGGTTTTTTCAGATTCCACAACTTGTTTACAATGACCCCATGCAGGATTAGTTTTTGCTCTATTATTGTTTTTTTGGGTTCCAATTGATGCATCAAGAGTTGATCCTTATTCTTGCGAAGATGGTGTTTCTGATGGTGTATTCGCAGAAGCCATTCTAAAACAATATGGAGTAGTAAAAGTATAAAACAACAGCAACCCTAAATTCCCTATTTCCTATTCCCTATTCAGCAAGACAACAATCTTAAATTCACAGAACAAGCAGATTCATAGTTTCATACTAAACAATTACTTCAACATCACCTATTTCAACAAGCAGCTATTTCAACAACAGAAATTTTACCTATTATCCCAAAAATTTTAAGTTTTCATAACAGAACAGAACAACATAACATTATTCATAACAGCTTCATCATTTCAAGTTTTTAACAAGCATATTCAACAAGCATTGGAAGAACAGAATAGAACAGAGGAGAACAACATGTTCAACTAACCTGTTTGACAGAGCAGAGGACGAACACGACGGCGACGGCGCGGCGACGGCGACGATAAATATGAGAGACAGGGACCAAGGTGAGACGAAGCGGAGCAGTGATTCTGTTCTGTTCCTTGAGACTTCAGAATGGGTGTCGCGGTGAGTGACAGAGTGAAGTGAGGTCACGAGGTGAGGAGGTGAGGGGGAGGGTTAGTCATTGTGGTTACTCGTTAGGGGATTAGGGTTGGGGAAACAGGGATTGGAGGGTTATTCGAGTCTCTTTTTTTTTTAAACCAAAACGACGTCGTTTTGGCAAGTGAATTAAAAAAAAAAACTTCCGAACCTGCCGGTTGAACAAAAACCATCGGTCCTCTGATTTTCATCAGAATCGACCGGTTCAACCCAGTTACCAACAGTTCTGTTTCTTGTCCGGTCATATTGATCAATCGGACCGGTCAAGGGTCCAGTTCACCGGTTTTCCGACCGAATCGATCGGTCCGGTCCGATTCTTACAACTATGGTAGTATGTGTATTCTCAAGTCAAAATTAGTTTAGTTTTTCAAGTCAAAATCATTTAAAAAGACTATCAAGTAAAAGAAATCATTCAAATTCAAACAGAAACTTAACAAGAGGTTAAAGTTGCCAGCTTGAAGGAGTCTAAGTCGGAGCTGGAGGTTGAGCAAACAACCTTGAAATCAGACATCTATGGCCGATTTCTTTGCAGGTACCACCCCCACCTTCACCAAGACGTCAGACGGCAGCACCTTAGCACCAGGAAGTGTCGGACACAACCTCAAAAGGAACTTAGACTTCACGTTCAGGTGCAAATCACAATTTCAGGTAACACTCGAAACAGTATTGTATAATTTTAACCAATTTTAAAACATTAAAATACCCAAAGACATATATTTGCTATTTGAAAAAATTAAATAAATTTCACTAATAATTTAGGATTTAATTTTGGCAAAAAAGTCTAAATATCGAACTTAGAATGGATATCTGCGTGCTCGACACGCTGTTGCTCGTGACTGGAATCCACACAATAGCAGCATCATCTTCAACCTTTGGATGGGTGATTAGATTTGATTTTTGACCCACCCAATAAAAAACGGACCAACATCCATATCTCCTTCATTTAGCCATAATTTTCCATGTTCTTGGTGATTATGGATTTGCCTCTAAATACTGTATGAAACTCATATACTCTTCAAATGTATTTCGACCAAAACTTTTTTTGAGTTTTTTCTGAGCAACAATAACAAGGTGTAGGTTCCACCATTGAAGCTTGATTCAAGCTTTCATTTGTAACAAATGTTAAACAAATACTTTAGAATGAAATAATTTTTTAAACAAATAATTCATTCTAATCTACATCCAAATAAACAAAATTTCTGGCTAAGCAAAACAAGATAAACAAAAATGCAATCAAACAAAGGGTGAGCAATGACAGGGGTTAGACGTCCAAAGAGATTAGAGTTATGTTTATTTCTCTTGCTAAAATAAAATTCTTATCACAATTTTAGCTAAAAAATAATTAAACATACAATTTCACATTTTAGTCACTACAAAATTGCTGGTGCATCATAAACTAGCAAGAAGCCACGATGCCACCAATTTGTGAGTGGCACTATAAAATTCACCCGTATTTATAATTATATTTAATTTATGTTCAGCTTAAAATTATATATGTTTAACACCTTTTTAACTAGACAACGATACTTTATTGCAATATACGTATTCAGCCCGCGAGAAGGAAAACAAATCTTGGCGGACCAATCTAATGGTGAAAATTCACGTCCTGTTATTTTTTTGTAAAGTTAATAGTTAAAAATTATTACATAATAATTTAGTCAAATATATTAAATCATTTAATAGTTTTTAACTATCAACTTCACATAAAAAAAACTGAACCTGAATCTTCATCCAATCCAACGTCCAGCCTAATTTTTAAGTAAAAACCCCTAATTAAACAATCATTAAGCAAATTCTGAAATTACTTGATGATATTAGCGGCCAACATCTGCAATCTAATATCAAATTCAGATCCTCATGTTTGACAAATTTTCCTCGTGTCTCAAATCTTTTATAAATTTTTCTATCCTAATTCTAGACTTTCCCAATTGTTTTTGTATTGACCCAGAATCCTCTACGTATCTTACTAGTTGTGATTCTTTCAGCCCAAATATATTAAGGTTGGTTTTACAGGGAGAACCAGAGAAGAGACATTACGTAACGGAACAGGTGCTTTGATCGAAGAAGGAAGGGAGCGATCTGTTAGGGGCCTCCTTGACAATTGCAGAAATTTAGCAAGCTTCCTAAATCACCTCTTCTGTTATGTGCAGCTGCAGCACCAAAAGCATGGGTAACAGTGTTTTGAAATATCGGATATGGCGGCGCCATAATGGTATGGCGTGGCAGAATTTGGCCTCGTTACCATACAGAGGCCACCGCGACGTGGTTTTCACGGCGGATGAAAAGGCGGCTGCAATTGCGGTGGTGCCATGGCGGAACGCCATGAAAATGGCAAAAATGGCTGGTTTTTTGGGATTTAAAAAAAAATCTGAGAGTAATTGGATAAATTAGGAAACCCTAAGTGATACAATGTAACCCTAATCAGTCAGTGTTATTCAAAAACTTCTCTTCTCTTATTCATGTAAAAAACGTCTCTCTGTCTTTGTTCTCTCTTCTCTGTGCCTCCCATCGCTGCCGATCTTCGCTGCTACCCATCGCCATTTGCCGCCCCCGTCGTCGTCGTCGTCGTCGTCGTCGTCGTCGCCGCTAGTCGTTGTCGCCACTCATCACCCCACTTCCGTCTTTCTCTGATTCGTAGTTACATACGTTCTTTTTTTTTTTCTCCATTTAATTCACTGTCATAAACATCTCTTCCTCTAATTTTTTTTCCATTCAGTTCAGTTAACTATGTCAACTTCCAGACCAACCCTTGATTCTAATGATACTGAATCAGATGATGATGATGGGCATGATAATAAGAGTTTTGCTACACATACAAGTCTTTTTGGCTTACATGTCTTACAAGTTGGGTCAAACCTAACAAAAACTACATTCACCCACTGAAGCGTGATAACACGTGCATCACTCAACCGTTTCCAAAGCGCGCTCTCACTCACCATTATGGAAAGACGCTTCTTCTTCTTCACGATCTTCCTTCTCCTCCTCCTCCTCTTCCTTCTTCTTCTTCTTCTTTGCGTTTCTCCTCCTGTTTCTTCGTGTGTTTCATCTTTATCGTCATTTTTTTATTACTATTGTTGTTGCTGCATTTTTTTCTCCTCCTCTTTTTATTGATTTTGCAACGTTATGTATTTTTTTTTTCTTTGTTTGATTTTTTCTCCCAAGAAGAATTATAAGAAAACGAAATAAGAAGATGAGGAAGAAGAAGAAGTAGAAGATGAGGAGGAGGAAGAGAAAGAGTTTTGAATTATGTAGAACTTATCAAAATAAAAATACACCCAAATTTCCTTAAAATACACCCAAATATCTTCGTGTTACACCCAAATTTGCTGCAAATACAGAAAAATATTTCCTCTAATGCTGCATTTTTTTCTTCTTTTTTTCCTTATTTCTTTCTTTCTTTTAGTTAAATGAATATAAGTTCATCCTCTTCCAAGTAATTTTGCAGTATTGGGTGTTTCTTCTTCTTTGTTTAATTTTTTTGTTTTTATTATTGTTAAAAGAGTAAAATAAGAAGAAATTTGAGAAGGTAAAACAAAAAGGAAAAGATGAATAAGAAAAACAAGAAGAAAATGCTGATGATGATGAAAAAAAAAGAAACAGCAGAAGATGAGGAGGAGGAAGAGAAAGAGTTTTGAATTATGTAGAACTTATCAGAATAAAAATACACCCAAAATTCCTTAAAATACACCGAAATATCTTCGTGTTACACACAAATTTACTGCAAATACAGAAAATTGTTTGCTCTAATACTGCATTTTTTTCTTTTTTTTCCCTTATTTCTTTCTTTCTTGTAGTTAAATGAATGTAAGTTCACTCACTTTCAAGTAATTTTGCAGCATTATGTGTTTCTTCTTTTTCTTTGCTTGACTTTTTTGTTTTTATTCTTGTTAAGAGAGTAAAACAAGAAGAAATTTGAGAAGGTAAAACAAAAAGAAAAAAATGAATAAGAAAAAAAGAAGAAAAAGATGGTGATGATGATGAAAAAAAAAAGCAGTAGAAGATGAAAAGGAGGAAGATGAAGAGTTTTGAATTATGCAGAACTTATCAGAATAAAAATACACCCAAAATTCCTTAAAATACACCCAAATATCTTCGTGTTATACCCAAATTTGCTGCAAATACAGAAAAATATTTCCTCTAATGCTATATTTTTTCTTCTGAATTGAACCACAGCTCAACCACTTGATTGGATTCAAAACAATAATCAATTTCGTTCCGATTCAATTAACAAACTGAACCTGAATTATTCATTATCTTCAATAACGAGATAACTGATGATGGAGGAGAAAGAGAAAAAGAAAGGAGGAGAAGAAATTCCAATGAAAAAAGAAGGAAAAAGAGGTGGTGTTGATGACGACGATAACAAAAAAGAAAAATAACGAAAAAGAACCTGCAATAACAAAAAGAAGAAGAAGAACGTGCAGTAAATACGCATTTTTGGAGATGCGAGTGAATATAAATGACTTATATAAAAAAACACTTGTATGTGGAGAACAATTGTAATAATAATCGTGTTAATCCGGATAAAGTTGATAAGGGCTAAAATTTAGATGATTTATTCCATCATGTTAGTTTAAAGACACGATGACACAATTACTTTAGTCTTTCTTTTAAGTTTTTAGTTTTTATTTTTCTGTCTTATATTTATTTGCTAAACTTGTTATTATATTTGTCGAATTAATTGGATGTCTTATAACTAGAAAAATGATTATATAGATTAGATTTTATAGTTTATCATATTTGTAATTTTTCTGTATGTTTTTCTGTACATATATATGCATTTTTTAGGTAATCCGTCATTTTTCACGTTGTCATCCGCTATTATTTTATGGGGGATTTTTGTCTCACCACCATGAGCCGCCATCCGCAATCAAAAACTATGATGGGTAATAACTTGTACACAAAATTACAAAATATAGACACCATAATGTAGATTATCTTTCATTTAATTATTAATAAGAAAGTTAATACAAACGTTCGGTGATCATCATCTTTAGCTACAGGAAGCTACTTCACCATGCGACTCTCTACAAAAATATAGCCACCAAATCTAAATATCCTGTGAACCAAAGCTCATTACCCTAACAGTGTATTACAAGTTACAAATCACATTAGAACTAAGCTCTTGACTTCCTTGATTCTTCTCCCATATATAACAAAGTTCTTCCAAATGGAAAAGTCCAAAAGTACATACCATGAATATTCTAGCATTACCATCTCAATCCTATCTATGCAACAACGGTCAGAGTACATGTCAATAACAAATGAAGACATTCAAACATAAAAAAAAAAACAAAAAAACAACAGCTCTTCCAAGTTATAAAAAAATTCCTGCATTCAGTAGGAAAGTAGCCTACATCATGAAAGATGCAGTCCAAAAATGGAGTAAGACCGGGCATAACCTCAAAAGGAGTTCTTCCTTGCACTTCAGCAACTCCTCCATATTTTAAACCAAATTGCACTTGCATCATTTCACCCATATCTACTCTTTCAACCACTATTCTCACAGGAAAAACTGATCTCATTTTCAAAACTATTATATTAGTACCTCTCAAATCACTCTTCAAATATTGCCTTTGTAATGTCATTAGTAACAGACAAGAGAAACAAATAAGAATAAAGAAATGGATGCAGTCCGAGAATATATATAAGCATCCAACAAAGATCTTTAGTTAAAAGGCAAGAGCAAATCTCATCAGTCTGAATTTGCTTAAAGGTCATTACCTTCATAAAACTTACTTTTGAAGACCCAGAATAATTTGCTTCAATTTCAACTTTCGCTTGGGATCAGTCATAGCTGCCACTACCGCTTGTCTTGTCTTCTTGGCTGCTCCATTTATCACTACCTATTCAAAAGTTAAAAGCACACACTTGTTCAAAACTTTTGAATGATGGGAAAGGACATAAACATGATTCCATGATATATATGCAAAGTATATTAAAACGCATGTGTATTGCTGTTGGTTGCCATAAAACGACTTTCAATAACGCACTTCCAATGTGGCTTATGTATGTATAGTATGCTTTTCTTCTACTAAAACATGGAAAGTGATTTCAATACTCTCATAGCATGACAGTAGATACTATGGCCATGTAAAATATGTAATGGATATCCAAGTGGTGAGAAATTTGCTATTCAGTGGCCAATCCAATGTTGACACTTGAACCATCCAATGGAAAAACTTTCCATCCATTACATATTAAGAGATTTTTTTATCTGGAAATATATTTTATGAAACTGTAAATAAAGGGGTGCAGTTAGTAAGAGACTACTTACCACCAATAGGCAAAGATATACTTTAAAACATTCCAATTCATTCAACATATAACTTGATCAAAAGCCATACACAATTTAGGACCAGAGTACAGAAACACTTCATTCCCCCCAAACAAGGGGGTGTCAAGAAAATTCCAAGTTTTAACACAACCTAAACCACCATTTGTATTCCGTAAAGTGACGACCAGCCATCAGAAATTGACCTCATTTGATACTGAGCTACTTAGTGCCCTCTTTCAAATCCAATGCGAGTCCTACCAGAACCTCCCTCATAACCATCCCGCATAGAAGATCCAGCACTTGCTCTCAATGTTCCTCCGCTACCAACATTTTCCATGGCTTTCTTACCACTCTTAACATCAGTCAAGAACTGATCCAGACCAAATGGATCAGCTTCATCTTGATTCTCAAATTCAACTGGCCTGTCCCTTGGACCTGGCCTTTCAGAAGTCCCCACAAACCCTCTGTCAGGCTTGAAGCGATCGGTCTTCCTAATCTTCTCTAACTGCTCGTCTGCACCACCATAAACCTCATTATCAACATCCTTCTTTGGCCTATAGAGGGTTGAGAGTGTTGGCTGTGCAGTGAACAAGCCTTTGTCATAAACATTGTACTGATCATCAGTGGCAAACCCAGATGATATTCCTTTCTCCTGGTTGAATAGCCTCTCATCATACATGACCTCAGTACCCGGCTTAGTAGAAGCCATACCAAGAGCAACTTTCTCACTTATATCACGATCCCTGTCTCTTGTGAGCTTGCTTTTCTTTCCCATAGCAGCATCCTTAGCCTCTAATCTTCTCTCCCTCTCCCTTTCTCTTCGCCGTTCCTCACGAATTTTCTCCCTATGCAACCGCTCCTCCCTTTCCTCTCTTGTCTCCTTTGGATAGTTCTTCTCCCTTTCATGTTCATGTGGTTGCTCATAATCAACTGCCATGTCAGCATCATCCATGATGCTCCTCTCAGATGGAACAGGAATAGCAGCTGGAGGGGCTACACCAGTTCTCTCGGAACGAGCTTTCTGAGCCAAAGCTCTCAGCTCCTGTTCTTTCCTTTCCTTTTCCTTTAGAAGCATCTCCTTCTGAACCTTGGACCTCATTGCAACTGCTTCTCTAGCCTTCTGCTCTGCAACATATAATGCCTCCGAAAGCTTTGCAAAATTATCATTGATCTGAACATCCTGAAGACCTCTCCCATCGGCAGCAAGACGCTTGTCAAGAGGGATAGTGTAACCTTTTGGATTCTTCCAATTAGAAATACAAGGAGGTATCTTCCAATCCTGCTGGTCTTTCACAGTAACTGGCCTCGGAGGGGAATGCATCACTGGCACCGGAGGGGAGCCGGAAGCCTTGGGAACACGCTTATGCTTGAATTTTGGAGGCTCCAATGGATCAACTGGCATCTCAACCATTCTAATAACCCTCTCTTTCGCCCCGGAATTGAAAGCTGCATTCTGCTGGGAAGGCTTATACTTAATATACTTTGTATCTGATGACTGCTTGGGGACATTTTTCGGCTGTGCTGCACTCAATCTCACATTAACTATCTTCTCAAGTGCAGCCTTAGTCTCCTGAGTTGTCTCCTCAATCTCCTTCTGCTCATCCTCATCATCTTCCATGTCACTGTCCTCATCATTCTTCAGGATCTTTGGTATGAGATCCTTCTGTTGCGTGTATACAATCTTCTTAGCATTCTCGTTCTGCTTCACTATTGCATCATATGCAACATTCCCATGAGCATCAACTGTCACTGGAAGGATCTTTGAACCCGGCTTTGAGGATTTGTTCCTTCCCATGTCAAGTGGGTACTGAGCAACATGGATCTCAGGAAAGGCACCACCATCCCCAAAATCCTCCACCTTGCGAGGAACAAAACCGGCACGTTTCATATAAGGGGGCACTGGCTTGTGTATGATGGCAGTGGATTTTTCCTCCTCGGATGAAGAGGAGAATCTCTTCTTGAACCATGGATCGTTACTGTGATCATAGTAAGTTGTTGAGGATGATTTTGCTGGAGGAAGAAGCTCTTTCAAAGCCGACATAATTCTAAGGCAGAAAAATTACCACAAAATAATCAATTTTAAAATTCAGATCCAAACATGAGAAACTAAAACAAGGTGAAAACGCAGGTGATAATTAAAAATTGTTAAATAATTTATCAGGTGTGACTAAATTGTTATCTATCGCTATCAACTCAACATAAAGTTAATTGCAATTGAATTTCCACCCAAAAAAACCAATCACTAAATCAGAAAAAATTGATGGATATTCATTAATATTAACTCAAATCAAAACAAAATCAGAACCCTAAAGTCATTAATATTAACTCAGAATCAAAATAAAAAACCCCCACCGAGAACAGGGACGCACAACACAAAATCAGCAAGCAACAGGGACGCCGGATACGAGCAGCGACGCGAACAGGGGCAGGTTCACGAACACGAGCGAGTAGGGAAGCAAACAAGTGGCTACACGGCGCGCAGGTGGCTGGAACTCTAATCGCCGGAGAGAACGTTGCAGCGCAGGTGGCTAATGAATTAGGGATTCCCTCATTATTATTTGTTCGAACATTGGGGGTTCGTAAAAAGATTTTTTTCAAATAAATATTTTATTTAATTTAAACACTATTTATATTTTTACATCTTATTACTTATATTATTTATTGTGTAAACAAATTAATTATGAGTATATCTTATTTAAACAGAAAATGAGATAAGACAAAAATTTTTAAAAAATTGGTGGATCGAATGAAATATTACCAAATGATATTTGTTTTGTTTGGGTGAGAATCCTCTCTCATTACGTCTTGCAGTTGTCCATATTTTACGTTGATTAACTCTTCCTCTTTTTTATTATATTTAAACAACTAATTTTTTTTATAATCTATTCAAATTTTTAAATTCTATTTTTCTTTTTAAATTTATTTTTATTATTTAATTAAAATTAAAATCTCCTTGAGTCTAGGGTCGAGTAAGGGTCTCAAAAATAGACTCGATCATTATTTCGGCCCGAACTCGACCCGGTGGCCCGGTCATCATACACAATTAATATTTTGTATTATTAGTAATGGATAATGGCTATTCTTATGTGGAATTTAAATATTGTAAATCTTAATATTTTGTGTTATTAGTCATTATAAAATTATAAGTTAATGTTTTATGTTTAAAATGCATAAGACTTTAGACTAATGCATAATATTGTGTTATTTGTATTGATTTAAATATTTGGTGTTATTAGACAATATTAGTATTGATTATGGTTATAGCGAAGGGTTGGTTCTTGTTATATTTTTTTAAGTAAATTTTACTATGTGAATTGTGAAATAATGGTTGGAGATTAGGTGATTTTTACATACTAAAGACCAGGTTTTCACTCGGTTTTTACCCGGCCCAAAAATGCGTAAGTTTCATCGGGTCTAGTATCGGGTTAGGGTCTAAAAATTAGGCCCGATCTATATTTCGGGTCGGGTTTGAGTTAAGCCAAACCCGGTATGGCCCGCCCCATATACACCCCTAGAACCAAGAACGAGAATACGTGAAATTACAAAAATTTGAAACATACGTGAGAGTGGGAGTCTTACGAAAAATGGAAGCATGTAGAATTACAAGAATTTGAAACAGGTACCTAGAAGAAGAACTAATTCAATATTTTAATTATGGTGAATTCTATCGTACCCTTTCTAAAATAAAGGGTAAATTACCTCTTATAATATATATATTGAAAGTGATTCACCAGATGAGTTTTATGACATGGAAGAGATCTTTACGAATGCAATTGATGCACTTAAAGGTAAAGGATAGCTTATGGCCCGTGATGATAGAAGTCATAAAGACATTTAGAAAGATTCTTTAGATCCTCAAGTCATAAACACAGTTAAAGACATTGTTGATGATGTCAAATACAAGTTTCAAGGGATTGTAGATTCGGATCCTCATGAGATTAAAGACATTGTTGTCGATGAGGTGGAGATCAATAGGATTTGCAAGATGAGGTGACAATTAGCACAAGAATTTAATCACTTTCATGGGACAAAAGTTTTACAGATAGTGAACTCCGAGGATGTTATCACCATACAGAAAAGGGTGGAGGAGGCATACAATGGGTGTACGCTGAGGTTGGGAAGGAGTTGCGCCTATATAGCAGAGATTCTCCGTACCTCGATAGTACAAATGTTTCTACGTGTAACGAGCTGAATACATACTTGCACCTTGTTGATGGGTTTGTGAGTTCACCATAAAGAAATTTTTTCAGCGGTGACAGCCACCACCACCACCATAGACTGGTGGTGCTAAACTAAATTTAAATAATCACAAGAGAGAGAAAGAAAAGTAGAGAACATATACCTAATTATTATGGTTAACATTCAACTTAATTATAATTATAGGCACTATATAAATCACAGAGGGTAATTTACCCTTTATTTTAGAGAGGGCATGGTAGCATTCACCTTTAATTATTTATCGTTAATAGTGGGTGGTTTAAAATCTATATTATCAGGAAAGAAACACTAAAAAAAGAGATTTAAATAAGTGATAAAAGATATATGTCAAATTAAAAAAATTGAAAGTTGAATATCTTTTTTATCTATTATAAATTTAAATAAATTTTTTATGTATTTTTTAATTATTAAATATAATGAGTGAGATTAAATGGTCCGAGCGAAACTTAGTATTATAACATTGAGTTCCTTTTCCACTTTGAGAAATTTCCGTGGATCTCATCCATGCCATTTTCTGATGAGCAGGATCCTCTGTAGAGGCAGGCTCAGAGCATACTATATGGCACTGGATTGAGGAATAAGAAAATAATATTGGCTAAGCTTTCAGAGAGAGAAAGAAAATTTAGAACATATTGTGAGATAGGAAAAGTGGATATATTACAATGTTTTTTGAAATCTGATTACAACTGAAGTGAGCACCTCCTTTTATAGAGGTCTCTGGATAAAAGCGATATCTTACGAAATCTAGACAAACCTATCATACAATGCCATCTGGAGGATAAGGATAAGCCTTATCTTTTTTTTTTGGCATTTTCTAGACATGTGACTAAGGTCACTTTATTTCAGCACACTCATAATTATACATAGTAGGAACAATAGTGTCCTAATAGAGGGATGGTTTAAAATAGTCTTCTGGAAGAGTTCCATCACCATCTAAGAAAGATGATGTGTCATCAGAAGCCAAATTGACAGCTCTAAGATCCCTATCCGGGTCTTGCAGATATGCAAACGGGTCTTCAATGTTTTCTTCATTCGGGTCTTGGGCATCTTGCAGATATGGGTCATATGGGTCTGAGTTTGGGCCTTCAGCATCATTGGGTATTCCTGCATCAATTCTAGTTGGGTTTGGTGGTAAGGCATATACTCTTCCATCTAGATCTTCAGAATTCAGATCTTCTTCGGAGTTTCTGTTTGGAATATGTGTAGACGTGCTGGACTAGTCTCTTGGAGCATAAAAGGAGTATTGTCCAAATTGATTGATTATTCCTGAAGTTATGAATCTGGACTGGAACTCTTGGAGAGTTATTGGGGAAACATCTGTTTGAAACAGGAGTCCTTCAACTGCATCTCCTTCTCCATATAGACCAGGTTGCCAAAGTTGACAAAGGTATTTAGCCAAGGCATTCAGGACTGCCTTCTTATCAGTAGGCCACATGGTAGTGTATCCAACAATATCAACTTTGTTCATGGTGTGAGGATCTCTTCTAGTGAAATAACTCCTCTGTAAGGTGACAAAACAACTGAATTTCCATTTTGCCTTAGAGGGTTTATTCCATAGTTGGTGCCTTTCAAGCATATTATATAACATTCCTCTCCATGCTTCAAGTGGTGCATACATAGAGAATAACCGGACTAGATGAGAATGGGCTTGAGTGCGATTACACAGGATGTGATATACAGAAAAGAGTGACAATATGATAGCACATGTATACATGGAAGAAAGAGCCCAGATATACCACATCATTTCTTCTAGTATAGGTCCTTGGATTATTAGTACAGTACAAAAAGGGGTATCTATGTTGAAGTACCTTAGATTTGGATGGATTTGTGTTATGATAAGAAGCTGATGTAGCCAGTAAAACAAGGTTTGTCTAGCTAGACTGTTTATTTGGAATTCTGTCTGGGATTCTGCTTTGAATGGAAAAGGACTAATCTTTCTTCTGTATGGGCTTCTGTGAAGTGGGCAATCAGGAAATGGAATGGTGCGTGAAGGATTGTAGGAACTCATGGTGCAGATGTAATGGATTGGTTTTGGGATTGGTTCTTTAGTAGGTCTGGAGAGGAAATCAGCTAATGTGTTTTGGTGTCCTTTGATGTGTTTCACCTCGAATTTATAGCAAGAGAACCAATCTTTCCATCTTAGCAATTGAGAGTCTGGCAGGATTTTTTTCTTGATATCCAGCATTGACGTGAATGAGGTGTTATCCATTTCTACAGTGAAATGATAAGCACTGAGATGAAAATTGAACTTTTCTATTCCTCTCTTGACAGCAAGAATCTCCTTGTAAGTGGCATGGTAATGTTTTTCAAATTCTTTGAACTGTCCACTAGCATGCGCACAATAGTGTCTTGTCCTATCAATTTCTTCAAGTAGCACAGCTCCCCAGAATTCATCACTAGCATCTGTCTGCAATATTCTTTTTCCTGTGCTGGGAATCTTTAAAGGTGGGGGGTCTTATGCTATCTTCTTCAGGGTTTTGACAGCTGTGGTTTGCTCAGGTCCCTATGGTGGGGGCTTCTTTTTTAGGAGTTTTGACAGCTGGCTGGTGTGTCTGGTCACCTCTGGGATAAAGTCTCTGATGTAGTTTACAATTCCCAAGAATTGTTGGACTTGTTTGACCGTCATGTTTTCGTCAGGAAAGTGGATTAACTCTTTGGCGAGATTCTCTCCTGGTTGAAAAAATCCATCTTCGAAGATCATCCCAAGGAATTCAATTTTTGTCTTAGTAATAGAGCTCTTTTTTGAAGATAACATGATTCCTTGATCTTTGATGATTTGAGTGAATTGGACCAGGAGTGCCTTGTGGGCTTCACTGTCTTTTTGAGAACAGTAGGATGTCATCAATGTAGATGAGTGTGGAGTGTAATATGGGCTCAAAGATTTTAGTCATTGCTTTTTGGAAGAGAGATGGGGCTACTTTGAGTCCAAATGGCATTACCGTCCACTGGTATTGGGCTTCAGGTATACAGAATGCTGTTTTGTACCTGTCCTCAGGATGGAGGCCAATTTGCTAAAATTCAGCTTTTAAGTCAAACTTGCTAAATATCTTTGCTCCACTTAATCTCTTTGTAATAACTGATATTCTTGGTAGAGGAAACTTGTCATCTTGTAAGAAGACATTAAGTGGCTTATAATCAATGACAAGCTTTTTTTTTTCCTCTATTTTGCTCGGCCCTTTTTTCAACATAGAATGCTTGACACGCCCAGTTAGAATTAGTTGGTTCAATGAGCCCTTGAACAAGAAGGGCTGCACATTCAGCTCTTGCCATCTTAAGATCTTCGGGGTTCATCCCTGAATGCGTGGTCTTTGTAGGACTGGTGTCTTCATTCTTTTTGAAGGGGAGTCGAACATAGAATTCTGGATTCTTCCACAAAGGAGCAGGGTGGTTGAATTGATCATGACTGTCACAACAGGCACTAAGGAGTAGCTGTTGGATCTCCTTATATCCTTCTGGAGCTTCTTGGATTTCAAGGATGCTTTGTATCCCTGTAAAAGGCAAAAACTGCCCTTTGTAACTTAGACCAATAGGTTTGATTTGTAGCCTATGGGTTCGGAAGAAGGCATCAAATCCGAACAAAACATCTTTGTCTGGGAGATAACTTTCCAGTACTCTGAGCCAAGTGGTCTAGCCTGCAAATATCTCCAATCCAACTGGTTTTTTGGAGATGAGATTGATGGTGAAGACTTCATTGTTAGCTGCTGCGAACTTCTTGGAAAAAGGTGCCCACATTTCTTTTCTTAAGACATGTGGTTTTATGACAGTAGCACAAGATCCAGTGTCCATTAGTGCAACAGCCTTTATTGGTTTATCATAGACTGATGTCTTGACTTTTAAATCGAAATGAGGCCGAGGAGTACCATCAATCTGTTTTACCCCTAAAGATCCAAGATATCCAAGTTCTTCTTCTGGAATACTCGATCCTTTAGGAATTCTTGTGGTGATGGAAGCAATGGATGATATGGTAAAGATAGACCTTTTTGGTGGGAGGTCTTCCTCTGAACTATTTACTTCTGAGTCAGAGTCTTGGAAAACATATTCAGTTTCATCATTTTTACTTCTTTGTTCTTCAAGTACTGACTCTAGATCTTCCTCATCACCAATGGAAGCAGCATCCATTAAAGACTGGAGCATTTTTATCTCCTTCTTTGTTTTGTGAGGACATGACTTAACAAAGTATCCTTGTTTTCCACAAATAAAGCATTTGTTTGACTTAGTATGAGGTTTTCTCCTTTTGAAATAGCGGTATTTCTGCTTCTTTATTCTTCTTCTGGATATATTCTGGTGAAATCTCATAGCCGGTAATTGCCAATGTGTCTTCTTCTTTATCTTACATTCACACGTGCTTGACTCTTTGCACTTAATTTTCAGATGGGATTTGCTGCATGCTCCTTTGAGTTTGCTTGATTTTTTGTTAAGTTGTTTGAACATTTGTTGTTGTTCACACAATTTTTCCAAGGCAGCTAAGGCCAACTGGTATATTTCTCCAATGGTTGTGGTAGTCACTTCTTTGCGAAGAGCCATCATCATTCGTTGTATCTCTGGCTGAAGCTCATCTGGCAAGGATGCTATGAAGACATGTTTAAGTGGCGGATTATTATTTTCTCCAAGAGGATAATATTTGGCGGCCATCTTTTTGTAATGTCTCTCCAAGTCCTTCCTGTTGAGTGAACAACACTTCATTTCAAAATATTCTTGAGAATTTCTTTTTTGGATGATTGCAATGTCTCCCAGAAATTCTTGATGTATTATCCCCAGAAACTGTGAGGAGGTACCATTGATGAGCTGGAGTCTTTTATATTCAGAAAGGTTATTCACCCATTCTCGGAGATTGCCAGTCATCTGATTTATAAAATCTGCAAGGACTTGTGTTCTTGTGAGGTTTGGGTTAGCCATGGTGGTCTCAATCCAAGCACTGAATTCATTTAACCTTTTCCTGTATCTTGCTGGTGGAATATCATCAAAGGTGAACCATTTATTGGAAGTTTTGATTTCAGCTGGCCCTGTATGAGCACGACTTGCTGAAGCTTCTGGTTCATCTCTCTCAGAAGTTATCTCTTCCTTTTCTTCTTCTACAGGGTTAACCATGGCTATTGCTAAAAGGTCTGCTTCATAATTCTCTTCGGACCCTTCATCTACTTCTTCACTGGTCCCAGTAGTTTCATCTTCTGATTCTTCAGTGATTTCTTCACTGTGTGATTGATTATCCAAAGTAAGGGTATAAATTGATCGTCCTGGTGCAGGAGACCCTTCTTTAATACCCTTATCTTTCGTAGGGATATTAGAAGATGTTTCTTCTCTAAAAAAATTTTCTGGTCTCCAAGGAGGATGAGGTTGGAGAGATGGCTGAGATTGTTGTGGCTGGGGCTGGGACGAGTGACGCCGTCCTTGGGGAGAAATTGATTTTTTAGTGTTTACTTATCTGGCTAAGTGGTAGGTGGATTTGAAGATGGAGTCATAATCTGGGGTTTCTAGTGGTGAATATGTGGAAGGAAATAAGACAGGTGAATATGAGGGATATGGTTTGGGATACATGGATAATGGGTCTATAGTCAGTGCTTGGGGTACAGCTGTTATGCTTTTGTCCATCTCAATTTGTCGAAGTTGGGCCTTGACTTGATCCAGTTCTCTATTCTTCTTTTGAAATTTTGGGCAAAAGTAGCGATTATCAATATAGGCTTTGAGTTCTTGATCAAGTTGAAAAGCTTGTGCAGAAAGTCGATCTTTGAGTTCAGCCACTTGTTCTGCCACAGAGCCTAATTGTGCTGAGAGTCCTTCAGTTTTTTCTACAAGAGTATCAAGAGTGTGATCTATCCGGAGTAGTACTTTATTTTGGCTGACTGCATTATCTGTATGCCAATTAAGCACTTCCTCTTGAGGAGTTGTTGCTTGATGTCCATGTGGAGTGATTCCTTGAGGTATCACATAAGGTCTCCTAGTGATTTTCTTTTCATCATTTTGGGTCACCAATGGTGGGAATTCTTCCTCATAAGATCTGAGAGTGGTGATACATGGGAGTGTGCTGACTGGTTGATAAAGGTAATCCATGGAGCCTTTTCGAGACAATTTCGTCTTCCTGATCATTGGCCTCTTTCTGATCATTGGAGCTAATTCAGCATCATCAGGAGGCTCAGGTCTTTTAAAAGAGCAAGGGGCCTGTAGTAACTTCTTCTTCTTTTTCTTGTTCCTTTGTCTCCTAGCATAATCTTCATTATCTGTGTCACTCCATTGATTGGCACAATCACAGTCAGAATCACACATGGAGGGATCAACATCCCAAATGAAGTGGCCATTTATGTGAGAGACATAAACAGGTTTTCCGTTCTCATAGAAGTGCACCGGTGGATCATTCTGATCATGAGTTGTCTGCACCTGAACAGGAGAGATCATATTGATTCTTCTGAAGGATGGTCCTCGCAGTGAAGTTTGTTTGGTCATTCTAGGTCTCTGAAAAATAGTTGTCACCGTTCCATCACTATTATGAGTAATAGTTGGAGGTGTTGTAGTATGAACATCGACCTGTTTCTTTGGAAAGGCTTTCTCATAATCAGTAATCCATTCCAATGGAATGATAGAAGAAAGTTCATCAGTAGTGATCATTCTTGGAATGTTTACGATTGCTGGTCTTCTTGCATTATCTGTGAACATGAATAATACTTCTCCTGTAGTGTTTGGGAGATTGAGATCAATAGCATGGTCTTAAACTCTGTAGAGGACTTGGTGGTGTAGGGTGGCTTGTTCAGCATTGGAATATTGGATTACTCGCACTAGTTGTATTTGAATCTTTAGCCTTTGACATATGGTAGGATCTGAAAGTCTCATAGTGAAATTAGGAGCTATAGTAAGAATGACACTTCCATTTGAGAGCGTGGTTACTAATGCTCCTATCAAGGCATGTTGGTATTCTTTGAAAGTGGTATCTAAAAGAGCAACCTTGGCCGTTACCGGAAGAGATCTTCTTCCATGAAGGGTAAGAATAAGCCTAACTGCTCCTAGATGTAAATGAGTATAGCCTTGGTTTTGATAATTTTGAATGAGTTCTGGAGGAATCTCCAAGGTTGTGTATTGTTCAGCAGTAGTGGCTTTTAGACCACACTGTTGTAGATGGGAGGACTGGATGACTTCTTTAGGAGGAGGAGAAGGGTTTCTGTGGATAAGATGGCGAATGAAAGTGAAGGTTGATTTCTTTTGTCTTTGGTAGAAAGAATAGGGACTTATAAGAGGGCATTCAGTGGCTGGAGTTCGGGAGTCTTCTGGAACATGAGTGAATTCTACTAACTGATCAATTTTATTTCCAAGGGTTTTCTTTAAACTGGAGGGTAATCGGTCTATGCTTAGGGAGGTAGAGTGATGTATGGGTTGTGAAGAGCTTGAGGAATCTGAGGGGTTCATACTTAATGATTCTCTCTTACTTACTTTTACTAGTAATACCTTCTTCTTCCTCTTGTAAACCTGAGGCTCTGATACTACAGGGGTGAATCTCTAGTACTTCAGGATAACAATGAAATAAAGCA
>NC_029791.2:43108290-43112800 GCF_000816755.2 Arachis ipaensis | reverse complement strand
CATTATAATGAGTGAGATTAAATGGTCTGAGCGAAACTTAGCATTATAACATTGAGTCCCTTTTCCACTTTGAGAAATTCCCGTGGATCTCATCCATGCCATTTTCTGATGAGCAGGATCCTCTGTAAAGGCAGGCTCAAAGCAAAATCCATTTGTAAAATGGGTAATGCTACGCTTTTCTTTTAGCCAAATTGGTGCGCAGAAATTGTGATTACACTTTGATTATGTAAAATTCATTGCTCTTTCTTTCCCTGGTAATGGCGCCAAAAACATGATGCCAATACCATGGTTATGGCTAATCGTCTGGAGGCATCACCTTTGTCATTGGTTGCATCCTATTCCTCCCTGTGAAAATGGTCCGATGCGCTGTCACTGCATGGCTAATTATCTGGAGGTTCTCGATCATACTGGAATAGGATTTACTATCCTTTTGCGTCTGTCACTACGCCCAGCACTCGCGAGTTTGAAGCTCGTCACAGTCATTCAATCCCAGAATCCTACTCGGAATACCACGGACAAGGTTTAGACTTTCCGGATTCTCATGAATGCCGCCATCAATCTAGCTTATACCACGAAGATCCCAATATCTCGGACTCGGTCCCCTGTATTAGTAATCTAAGAGATACTCGTTCAATCAAAGGTAGAACGGGAGTGGTTGTCAGGCATGCGTTCATAGAGAATGATGATGATTGTCACGTTCATCACATTCAGGTTGAAGTGCGAATGAATATCTTAGAAGTGGAATAAGTTGAATTGAATAGAAAACAGTAGTACTTTGCATTAATTTTTGAGGAACAGCAGAGCTCCACACCTTAATCTATGGAGTGTAGAGACTCTACCGTGATCAATAGTCTCCTAAGATGAACAATGGATTAAAACTGAGACCAAAGATGTCTGATACAATAGTAAAAAGTCCTATTTATAATAAACTAGCTACTAGGGTTTACAGAAGTAAGTAATTGATGCATAAATCCACTTTCGGGGCCCACTTGGTGTGTGCTTGGGCTGAGCTTGAGTGTTGCACGTGTAGAGGTCCTTCTTGGAGTTGAACGCCAGTTTTTGTGCCAGTTTGGGCGTTGAACTCCACTTTGCAGCTTGTTTCTGGCGCTGGACGCCAGAATTGGGCAGAGAACTGGCGTTGAACGCCAGTTTGCGTCATCTAAACTTAGGCAAAGTATGGACTATTATATACTGCTGGAAAGCCCTGGATGTCTACTTTCCAACGCAATTGGAAGCGCGCCATTTTGAGTTCTGTAGCTCCAGAAAATCCATTTTGAGTGCAGGGAGGTCAGAATCCAACAGCATCAGCAGTCATTCTTCAACCTCTGAATATGATTTTTGCTCAAGTCCCTCAATTTCAGCCAGAAAATATCTGAAATCACAGAAAAATACACAAACTCATAGTAAAGTCCAGAAATATGAATTTAACATAAAAACTAATGAAAACATCCCTAAAAGTAACTAGATCTTACTAAAAACATACTAAAAACAATGTCAAAAAGCGTATAAATTATCCGCTCATCACAAATCCAAAAAATAAAAAAGCGCAAGCATACGATACTGGTTGGATCGATCTGCGGAGATGTAGTAAATAAATAAATATAATTTTTTATGTTTTATTTGAGTGCCAGTTTCGATACGAGGACTTTATGGTTAAGAACTATGCTAATAACCTTCAAATTACTTGGTAGCGACACGGTGTTAACTTTATTATTCTAAAATTTTATATTTTTATTGATTAAGACTCCCCATACTCAATTAAGAGGTTGTGGATTTGAGTCTCCTATTTTTTCAAATTTTTGAGCCAATGAGTAATAGCTCAAATGGCATAGTCTCTCCATACTCAATTAAGAGGTTGCGGGTTCGAGTCTCCTATCTTTGGTAAAAAAAAAAACAAATTTTTTTTCCCGATACAAGTAAAATGGGCTTAGTAGAATATAATAACTTAATAGGTGTGAAAAACGATGTACATTTTTAATTAAGATGATGGACTTAGAAGAATCTGACTTATGGGCTTTGGCCCTTTGTTAACAAAAAAAATCTTATATTATATTGTCTTAGCATTTGTTTCTGCTTTTATGTTTTTAAAATAAAAAAATAAATGATAAAATAAAGAGGCCATTTTTTAAAGTATGACCATAATTTAAAATATTGGCTACGTTTGGCTTTAACAGAAATTAATTTGTAAATGGATAAAAAAATGGTAAAATGCTAAAAAATATATGTATGGCGTGTTATGCACAAATATGAAGCTGTTATTGTCAGAAACCACAAAATGCAGGTTACGTTTTGGGTGGAACGAAGACCAAGAAAGTATAGCATGCTGCAAAATGCAGCCTGCGATTAGCAGGGTAACCAAGTTACGAAACGTGCAGGAGTAGTTGTTGACTAGCTGGTGCACGAAATTGTGATCTCAGGCAACGGCACCAAAAACTCTGTACGCACGTCTTAATAAATTGTTTTTCATTCACAACTTCGATACAACTAACCAGCAAGTGCACTGGGTCGTCCAAGTAATAAACCTTACGTGAGTAAGGGTCGATCCCACGGAGATTGTTGGTATGAAGCAAGCTATGGTCACCTTGTAGATCTCAGTCAGGCGGATATAAAACAGTTATGGAGTTTTCGAAATTTATATAACAAAATAAGGATAGAAATACTTATGTAAATCATTGGTGAGAATTTCAGATAAGCGCATAGAGATGCTTTCGTTCTTCTAAACCTCTGCTTTCCTGCTGTCTTCATCCAATCAATCCTACTCCTTTCCATGGCTGGCTTTATGTAAGGACATCACCGTTGTCAATGGCTACTTTTTATCCTCTCTGAAAAATGGTCCGATGCGCTGTCACTACATGGCTAATCGTCTGGAGGCATCACCCTTGTCAATGGCTGCATCCCATCCTCTTGTGAAAATGGTCCAAATGCTCTTTCACAGCACGGCTAATCATCTGAGGTTCTCGATCATACTGGAATAGGATTCACCCTCCTTTTGCGTCTGTCACTACGCCCAGCACTCGCGAGTTTAAAGTTCGTCACAGTCATTCAATCCCAGAGTCCTACTCAGAATACCACAGACAAGGTTTAGACTTTCCGGACTCTCATGAATGCCGCCATCAATCTAGCTTATACCACGAAGATTCTGATTAAGAGATCCAAGAGATACTCATTCAATCTAAGGTGGAACGGAAGTGGTTGTCAGGCACGCGTTCGTGGGGGAATGATGATGATTGTCACGTTCATCACATTCAGGTTGAAGTGCGAATGAATATCTTAGAAGCGGAATAAGTTAAATTGAATAGAAAAACAATAGTACTTTGCATTAATCTTTGAGGAACAGCAGAGCTCCACACCTTAATCTATGGAGTGAAGAAACTCTACCGTATGAAAATACATAAGTGATAATGATCCAAGCATGGCCGAATGGCCAGCCCCCATGAAAGTCTAAGATAGCATAAAACTGATCAAAGATGTCTAATACAATAGTAAAAAGTTCTATTTATAATAAACTAGCTACTAGGGTTTACAGAAGTAAGTAATTGATGCATAAATCCACTTCCGGGGCCCACTTAGTGTGTGCTTGGGCTGAGCTTGAATGTTACACGTGTAGAGGTAAATCTTGGAGTTGAACGCCAGTTTGTAACGTATTTCTGGCGTTCGACTCTGGCTTGTGACGTGTTTCTGGTGTTTCACTCCAGACAGCAGCGTAGAACTGGCGTTCAACGCCCTTTTACATCATCTAAACTCGGCCAAAGTATGGACTATTATATATTGCTGGAAAGCCCTGGATGTCTACTTTTCAACGCAATTAGAAGCGCGCCATTTTGAGTTCTGTAGCTCCAGAAAATCCACTTTGAGTGCAGGGAGGTCAGAATCCAACAGCATCAGCAGTCCTTCTTCAACCTCTGAATCTGATTTTTGCTCAAGTCCCTCAATTTCAGCCAGAAAATACCTGAAATCACAGAAAAACACACAAACTCATAGTAAAGTCCAGAAATGTGAATTTAACATAAAAACGAATAAAAACATCCCTAAAAGTAACTAGATTCTACTAAAAACATACTAAAAATAATGCCAAAAAGCGTATAAATTATCCGCTCATCACTAGCATTGGAGAAGGCAAAACACATGTGCGTTTGTCAACCGTGCAGAACAAAGCACAGGTTGCGTTGGTAGTTTTCCTAGCTGCATGCGCGACATGTGTCATGGAAGGTAATGAAATCGGTTTATAGAAGTCAAAATCAAAACGCAAATAGGGGAAGCAAGAGTGAAAAAATCTTACCGAAGAAGAGTGAAACGAGAATGAGGAAGCAAGAGTGATAAAACTGAAGAAGCAAGTGTGGGAGAAGAAGAAGTATACTATGAAGGAAGGAAAAATAGTTTGTAATTTTACCAAACTAAAAAAACCCATTATTGAATATCTGGATCATCCTCAATGGGTACATTTTTTTTAATTTTATAATTACTAAATAAATATATTTATTTATACTTTATGTATTTGTGTTTTAACTTT
>NC_029791.2:43091937-43105089 GCF_000816755.2 Arachis ipaensis | reverse complement strand
TAATTATTTTTTAACAATTTGTTAAGAAATAAAATTAAATAATTCTTAATAATTTATTATTAACTGTTATGATAATAATAATACAATACTGTATAGTTAATTCAAATAAAGAAGAATGTTTAATAATTTTTTTATTATTGTTATCATGAGTAACTGATAAGCAATAAAATAAAAGTAAGTGCTGAGACTAAAAGTAAAATAACAGAAACGAAACAATTTAACAAAGGAAAAAAAATTGCTCAATCTAGTTATCCTCTAATTTAATCATTGTCAATGTAAAATCAATCCCTAGCAACGGTGCCATAAACTTGATACTAAGAATCCTGTATCTCTACAAAATTATCCTCGGCAAGTATACCGAATTGTCGTCAAGTAAAAACTCACAATAGAGTGAGGTCGAATCCCACAGGGATTGATTGGTTGAGCAACTTTAATTAGAGGAGTATTCTAGTTGAACTAAGCACAAATTAGATTGAGAATTGCAAAAACTAAATAGCGGGAAATGTAAATGATACAAAATGTAAATAGCTGAAATTAAATGGCAGAATGTAAGTGTAGAAACTTAAATTGCAGAAACTTAAATGGGAATAGGGATGATGAACATCAAAGTAAACAACAGAAATTAAAGAATGGGTAAGATCAGAAGTGGGGAAGCTCATTGGGCTTAGGAGATATTGCAATTCTCCGGATCAAGTTCATTCTCATCTCTTCCTTAATCAATGTATTCATTGATCTCTTGGCAATCTTAAGTGATTGGATCCCAATTCCTTGGCAATCCAATCTCTCTAAGCTTGAACAATTGCCTAATTCCTTGATCTAATTGCTTATGGGAAGAGATGAAGTACGATCACTGATTATACCACATGCTTTCCTAGATCAAAGTGTTGGTAGGATTATATGTCACCATATCCATCCAAACCCCAACCCAGTCCAACATGAGAAAGCATTTCTAGCATGATTTCCTCATTCCTCTTCCAAGGGTCCGAAGAAATCCAAGTATGAATAATTTCTCCTCCAAGACAATTATCCATTAGTATGAAGATCAAAAGCTTTCAAGAGAATCAAGAGAAAAGAAAGAGGAAGAAGAGTGAAAACTATTATTGATCCATTGAATGACAACAGAGCTCCCTAACCCAATGAAGAGGGGTTTAGCTGTTCACAGCTTTAGAAATGGAAATTAGAAATGGAAAGTGCATTGAATCTAAAACTGAATTTCAGAGAAAGTAAAATACAGAGTGTTTACAATCTTGGATCCCCAGGTCCCAATCTCTTTCCTAGTTCAAAACTACCCCTATATATACTACTTCTCTGATCTTAAGTTGAGTCTGCAAGTCTCTGGATGTGGGCCTTTAAGCATAGTTGAAGCAGTTACAATCTCAATGGGCTTAGCTCAGCATGCATGAAAGAAGTTGAGTCAAGTATGATTCACGTTAGTCAAGGCGTTAGTGTGGTTAACGTTAAGTGTATATTCTGGTTCGAAGACGTTAGTGACACTAACTTTGTCACTAACGTCCCAACCCTCTTGAGCTACGTTAACCCCAATGTTAGTGGCACTAACTTGACAAGTAATGTAGCATTTTCTAACCTTTGATAACGTTAATGGTATTAACTTTACCATTAACGCTACAACCATTCTTTCTTCCACGTTAATGGCCCACGTTAGTGGTGCCAACATGACCATTAACGTGGGTGTACTATGACTCGAAGACATTAGTGACACTAACTTTGTCACTAACATTGCAAACCTCTTCCCCTTCTATGTTAGTGCCTACGTTAGTGGCACTAACGTAGGCTTCTTGGCCAATTCCAACGTTAGTGAAAAGTTAGTGTCACTAACGTTGGCTTTTCTCTCCTTGCTCCACGTTAATACCCACGTTAGTGGCATTAATGTGGCTACTAACGGGGGTATCTTAGGCCATTTCCAACGTTAGTGACAAAGCTAGTGTCACTAACGTTGGCTCCCCTTTATGCTCCATGTTAATGCCCACATTAGTGGCACTAACGTGGCCACTAACGTGGGCTTATGTTGGCCTTTCTAATGTTAGTGGTGTTAACTTTACGACTAACGTTAGAGCTTCTCTTTTCTTCCACGTTAGTTTCCACGTTAGTGGCACTAACGTGGCTACTAACATGGGCTACAATATCCTTCGAAGACGTTAGTGGTGTTAACTTTATCACTAACGTGGCTTTTCTCTGCTTCTTTTTTCCTGAAATCAAACAAACAAAGTGCATCAAAGCCCTGCCTTAGATCATGAGATTATGCATCATCTATTTTATCATTTAATTCATGCATTATTCCCTTGAAATCATGTAAAATTCACAATGTTTGCTTGAATCAAGATATAAGTGCATATCCACTCAAATGCTTGCTTATTGCCTAAAAAAATACATGAAACTACCTGAAATTCATAAATAAAAGGCTAGTAAAACTAGCCAAGTGCCCTGGCATCAGTAACGTCATTTTTATTATTATTATTATTATTATTATTATTATTATTATTATTATTATTATTATTATTATTAAGAAATGGAAATTAGAAATGGAAAGTGCATTGAATCTAAAACTGAATTTCAGAGAAAGTAAAATACAGAGTGTTTACAATCTTGGATCCCCAGGTCCCAATCTCTTTCCTAGTTCAAAACTACCCCTATATATACTACTTCTCTGATCTTAAGTTGAGTCTGCAAGTCTCTGGATGTGGGCCTTTAAGCATAGTTGAAGCAGTTACAATCTCAATGGGCTTAGCTCAGCATGCATGAAAGAAGTTGAGTCAAGTATGATTCACGTTAGTCAAGGCGTTAGTGTGGTTAACGTTAAGTGTATATTCTGGTTCGAAGACGTTAGTGACACTAACTTTGTCACTAACGTCCCAACCCTCTTGAGCTACGTTAACCCCAATGTTAGTGGCACTAACTTGACAAGTAATGTAGCATTTTCTAACCTTTGATAACGTTAATGGTATTAACTTTACCATTAACGCTACAACCATTCTTTCTTCCACGTTAATGGCCCACGTTAGTGGTGCCAACATGACCATTAACGTGGGTGTACTATGACTCGAAGACATTAGTGACACTAACTTTGTCACTAACATTGCAAACCTCTTCCCCTTCTATGTTAGTGCCTACGTTAGTGGCACTAACGTAGGCTTCTTGGCCAATTCCAACGTTAGTGAAAAGTTAGTGTCACTAACGTTGGCTTTTCTCTCCTTGCTCCACGTTAATACCCACGTTAGTGGCATTAATGTGGCTACTAACGGGGGTATCTTAGGCCATTTCCAACGTTAGTGACAAAGCTAGTGTCACTAACGTTGGCTCCCCTTTATGCTCCATGTTAATGCCCACATTAGTGGCACTAACGTGGCCACTAACGTGGGCTTATGTTGGCCTTTCTAATGTTAGTGGTGTTAACTTTACGACTAACGTTAGAGCTTCTCTTTTCTTCCACGTTAGTTTCCACGTTAGTGGCACTAACGTGGCTACTAACATGGGCTACAATATCCTTCGAAGACGTTAGTGGTGTTAACTTTATCACTAACGTGGCTTTTCTCTGCTTCTTTTTTCCTGAAATCAAACAAACAAAGTGCATCAAAGCCCTGCCTTAGATCATGAGATTATGCATCATCTATTTTATCATTTAATTCATGCATTATTCCCTTGAAATCATGTAAAATTCACAATGTTTGCTTGAATCAAGATATAAGTGCATATCCACTCAAATGCTTGCTTATTGCCTAAAAAAATACATGAAACTACCTGAAATTCATAAATAAAAGGCTAGTAAAACTAGCCAAGTGCCCTGGCATCAGTAACGTCATTATTATTATTATTATTATTATTATTATTGTTATTACTTATTAGTATTATTAGTAACCTTGTTATAATAATTACTATCATGAGTAATGTTGTTGTGATTATCATAATTATTATATTTCTTTTTGCAGGTTATTAGGAATTAGTTATCCAGAAAACTAGATCTACCAGAGACCTTTAACTAGGTAGCTGCAGCGTCACTAGTATTTACTGGATTTTAACACGTTTCGCGAGTAGGCGAAATGAGAGGTCATTCGGCACTCCTGAGTGCCTTGGCGAAATGGAGGCTGGAAACCCACATATTTCATCTTCTAGTTGGTAAAGTGACAGTGACATTGGAAGATGTGACATATATTCTTGGCCTCCCGGTTAATGGGGATCCCGTTACGGGTAGATCAGACAGCAGTCACCAGTTTTTGGTGGAGAACTGCATCGCGTGCTTCAGTCGGGAGCCTGGTCCACAAGATCATGTATTGGGTAAGGTTAATCTGGCATGCGTCTGGCGGTGCAGAGACACTGAGCCGTGTGACACGCAGGAGTCTGTTGAGTGGTACGTCTGAGCTCACATTTTCTACATGTTCGGAACGGTTGTGATTCCGAATAAGTCGACCACTTCATTGAACTCGAAGTTTTTGCCTCTACTTCGGGATTTCCACTGGATTTTAATATACAGTTGGGGCGCAGCCAGTCTGGCACACTTATACAGATCGTTGTGTTGTGCATCCCGATTCAATTGTAAAGAGATGGATGGGCCACTCATACTACTATTTGTCTAGGCGTGGGAGCGTATGCCGTTCCTGGCGCCTATTCCCCACGATCAGCTCGTCGATGTTGGGTTCCACTTGCACAACGGTATTCTTTTTAACTGTTATTATTATTATTATTATTATTATTATTATTATTATTGTTATTGTTCTTATTATTAATATTATTATTGTTGCTGTTGTTGCTCTTATTTCAATTGCTTTAATTTTGTTTAGGTGGAATCATTGGCGCCGGCATACAAGATACATACAGAGGCCTACTGCACATTTTAGGCGAGGACTCGATGACATGGTGATGACATGTCATCATGTCATGTTTTTCTATGCTTTTTCATACAAGAAATTGATGATTAGTGCTTAAATATTGCATTCTTTTGTACTTAAATGGTATATTTTTTTGATCTTTTGATTTTAAAAATTTTGTAGGAAATAAGAAGAAAAAGAAGCAAAAAAAGCACAAAATAAGCTAAAAAGAAGAAAAGAGAAATTTTGGGCACGCTTTGAAGATTGAGCACGCTTTAAAACCTTAGGCCACGCTTTTTAAAGCATAGCCCATGACCATGAAGCCATGGCATGCATTAATGCCTTATGCATGCATCATGAAATTAATAAAGCATGCATGCATTTAAATTGAATGAAAGCAACGTTAATGCATTGGCATTATTATTAAAACCAATAAAAGCATGCATGCATAAACATTCAATCAATAATGCAATGAAATAAATGAAAGCATGCATGGAACTTAATTACTAATGCCAATTAAAGAATGAATGAAATGAAGGAACGTTGCACGCTCACTAATTAAAGCATGCATACATTTAATGCCATCATGAACCATGCATTATTAAATTGGCATTATTAATGAATGAACGACATTACTAATAAAGCCTAGCGTTCATTAAACAATGAGCGCCACGCTCACTTGTTTCACCTTTTGCGTGAAACTCAAGTGGAAGCAAGATGCGCATTGAGGGTACATAAGGAGCAAGAGTTCATTAAAGTGAACGCTACGCTCAATCAATTGAGCATTTTCGGGCATAGGGGAGGCCCAAGGAAACAAAGGAAGCAGCGCTCACTAAAGGCAACGCTAAGGCTCGAAGAGGGAGTGCTGGCCCTGAAGGTAGCGCACAACAAAGGAACCAAGCGCCTAAGGAATAGCGCTCACTAAGGGAGCGTGACGTTCACTAAGTGAACGCTAGGCACCAAATGCCCACCAAAGTGGCACACCAAGAAAGTGAACTGGGCGTTCACTAAAGTAAACTGAGCGCTCCCCTGGGAGTGTCACCAACCCACTCCTGACCCATGTCATCAAGTGCCATCTTGGATCCAATTCCTCACAGACCCAAGTCACCAATTGTATTCGGATCCACTCTCATTCAAATCCATAGCAAGCAAAGGCCATATCATCACTCAAAGGCACAAGAACAAGCTAGATTAGGAATTTCATTTAATTTGTAATTTGATTTCAATTTCAATTTCATTTTTCATTTTTGTAAAGCCTATAAAAAGGCATCTATTTCATTTCATTAAGAAGGCTAGCTCTGCTAGAGAGCAATAGGAGTAGGATTAGGATTAGAATAGAAGGCATCTCTTCTTAAAATACTTTGAATTTTCTGCACTTTTATTTTTCAATATTGGATTTATAAAATTTCAGTTTCTGCAACCTTTTGCTACAATTTCTTCCTCTGCAATTTCCTTTCTGTTTTGATCGAGAGAGCAATTGAGCTCTTGGCCTTCTTTCTTTTTTGCTATTTCTTTGAAATTGTTAATTTCTCTTTGAGATTTCAGATCTAAGTCTTCTTGATCTTGATTTACTCTTCTGCACATTTACATTCTGCATTTTACAATTCTTGCTGTGATTTGAATTTACTCTTCCTGCAATTTAAATTCCCAGTCACTTATTCTCAAGATCTCTTCAATTGCTTGCTTTACTGCTTTCTTAAATTTCTAGCACCCAGCCCCCTTTACATTTGATGCAATTTACTTTTCTTGCCCTTTAAGCTTCTGCCAATTTAAGCTTCTGTCCACTTTACTTTCTGTAATTTACAAATTTTCAGTCAATTTCCCTTCTGTTGGCTACGTTTCATTCAATTCACCGTTGTTAGCTTGACTAGACTAATCACTCACTAAAGTGGCTTGATCCATCAATCCCTGTGGGATCGACCTCACTCTAAGTGAGTTTTACTACTTGATGCGACCCGGTACACTTGCCAGTAAGTTTTGTGTGGAAATCTGATTTTCCACCCATCAAGTTTTTGGCGCCGTTGCCGAGGATTGATTTAGATCAACAATGATTAAGTGGGTGAGAATGCTAGATTAAGCATTTTCTTTGTTTTTGTTTTCTACTTTAAAGTGACACCAAGGTGTTTGAGTTATTGCCTTACTAAGAAATTCTTCTCTGAGACATGAATTTCAATCTTCATTGGTGTTGTGTTTTACAAAATTCAAATCGAGTTCAACTCATCTTATGATCAAACAAATTTTATGGGATATTACCCACCATCACCAATTTCTAATGATGGCTGGGGATATCACCAACAAATTACAGATCCTGAGCACTTCAATCCATGGAGATATGTCTCAGAACCACAAGATGAGCAAGAGAATCATATAGGATATTTCCCACCACCACAAAATGATTCAAGTCATTATTCTAATGGTGGTTGTGAGTATCACCAAGAAATGATAGATGATGAAGCAATTCACATGAGATATGATCCAGAACCACAAAATGATCTATGTCATTATCCTCATGGTGTTTGGGCTTATCAACAAGAATGTAAACAATCAAGTGCAATAAATGCCCTCCCAGAGCCACAAAGTGACTCATACTGTGATGACAGTTACACAAATCGTGGCTGGAAAGGGAATTTCAATGATTCATATTCCACTCATCAAGAAACATCATCACTGGAGTATACATTCAATGAGTTCATGCAAGATTGTCCCCCAAGGCAACAAAATGATTCATACTGTGATGAATTCGGCAATGATTTAAGTTGTGCTTGGGAGAATCAAAATCAGAAAACATTTGACAATTCATACTCCACTTATCAAGAACTATCATCACTTGAGCAAACCTTCAATTCATTCATGGAAAGCTTTCAAACCTCACCTCCCAGTTTTTCATCTGAAAATTTTTCATCACTTAACTATCCCGTGACACAAAATCTCTTCTAAAACTCACAGTCCATACAAACTTCCATAAACCAAAGCCTCTCAAGGCTTGAAACCCATGCTTGAAAGATATGAAGGGGAAGCACAGAGATCCTGGAATGACCAAGAGAACTCCTTCAAAAATATGGAAGTGCTGGTAAACCAAATGTTAAGTGTGAAGGAGGAAGTGGAAGAGCAAGAAGAAGAGGCCCTGATGTCAAGCAAATTTTCAGTGAAGAATGAGGTGGTTGAAAATGAAACTGCACTTGAGATGACAAGAGAGCATGAAAACTCACAACCCTCACAAACTTCCCTGAACCAAAGACTCTCAACACTTGGATCTGTGATTGAAAGATATGAAGAGGAGATGAAGAAATCTTGAGAAGAACAATAAACCTCCTCCATGAAAGTGCTATTAAGTCAAATGTTGGGTGCAAAAGAGGAAGTGGAAGAACAAGAAAGTGAGAAAGTCAATCAAGAGAATTCACACTCAAGTGAAGTAGAGAAGTACATAGAGGAAGGGCTCATGGAACCACCAATTCAAAAGGCTATGGATGAAGATAAAACTCCAATAATCACACAGCAACCAAGTCTTGAATCCAAAGGAGTGAAGGCAACTAATAAGAACACCAATCCTGTCCCTGATCCAGCAAGCAAGCTCAATCAAGCCATTAACAAAAGGAAGCTTGCTGAGGAGAAACCAAGACAGGGGACAATAGCTGAATCTTCTCCCCCCTTGAGGTCATTCCTCTTAACAAACTGGAAGGAGAGGAAGAAAGTGAAGAACATGTCAACCGTAGGTAACATTTCATTTCCTTGCTTTGTTATTTTCTCTGCCTGCTTTGTTTAAAATTCAATAAATTGGCATATGATTACATTCTAAGTTTGGTGTTGCCTTGCAACAATTTGTTTTCAATCTTTCTGGATGATTGCATCAAATTAAAAATGAAAGTGTCACACTAAGATTCTAAGTTTAGTGTGTCACTTATTTTCTATGCAATTCATTCAGCAACACCACTTGTCTGCATAATCATAGTGCCCTTTGCAGTGTTATTTTTCTTTTTAGTTGGACGATTTTAGTTTTCTCTTTATTTTAGTCATTTCCCTGTTTCTAATGCTTTCTTTTATTAACTGTTTTTGTTAATACATCACCAAGAGATCCTTATTCATGACAGATTCTTGGCTTGGTGATTGTACTTAACAAATAACAATTTCATTTGCTTAGTTTTAATTCAAATAAATTGACATATGATTGCATTCTAAGTTTGGTGTTGTTATGCAACAAAATTTGCTTTCGATCTTTACTCGATACTTGCATCAATTCCAAGTGAGAGTGTCACACTAAGTTTGGTGTGCCACTTATCTTTTATGTCATGTATCATGCACACCCTCTTATGTTTGCAATCACAATGTCTCTATCTCTTGTGCCTTGATTGTTATCCTTAATTTTGCTTCCTTAAAACACATGTATTGCTAACATTTCATTGTGTAAGACATTCATGATCCATCTTAGCCCCATAGCTATTGTTCTAATTGTTGCTCGAGGATGAGCAAGCATTCTGAAGTTGGTAGAGGAAGGGAAAGAATGGGAAGAAAATGACAACAATAGAGAAGATGAATTACAAGGTTGTAAAGTTCCTCTTCCTCTCATTTGTTTCCAGCACTTTAAATTGCATCATTGTCTTTATCTTCTCTGTATGCATGTGTGGTATGAATAAGCATAGCCTAAATTTTGATTTGCAACATGTTGTTGTGACATTATCACTACCATCTTGAATTTTGTGAGTTCAAAAGCAATAAAGCATCATGATCATAAACAAACAAGGACTTAAAGAAGAACTTAGCATGTGCATACAAGTATTGGAAGGCTAGTATGGTTAATTGTTGCTCAATTGCATTGGATTTTGTGTAATTGAAGTTTTCATCTAGAACATTTTGTGAAATATTTTGAAATCATGAAAACCTTGAAGAAGCAATTGCAAATTAAGGCAAGAAAAGCAAAAGGGAAAGAATGAGAAAGTTGAAGGCTCTGAGTACCAATGACAATTCCATTGTTAAGTACTTGTGGTGTTTATGTATCAAGCAAAAAGCTTGAAAACAAAATACTTAGAGTCAAGGCTAGGCTCAAAGTGCAAAAGCACTCCCTCAAAACTTAAGGCTATGAGCATCAATGATTAGAGAATCAAGAAAAGAAACAAATGAGCTTAATGAAGTCCTCTAATTAAATGCTTGTGGTGCTTATGTATCAAGTGGTAATACTTGAAAATAAAGCATTTAGAAGTCGTAGCTTTGTTATCAACTCATGGGGCAAAGCACCCAAAAGGGAAGCTAATAAGAAAATGAAAAGCTTGTTTCAAGGAAGAGTGGTGCGCAGAAATTGTGATTACACTTTGATTATGTAAAATTCATTGCTCTTTCTTTCCCTGGTAATGGCGCCAAAAACATGATGCCAATACCATGGTTCACAACTTCGCACAACTAACCAGCAAGTGCACTGGGTCGTCCAAGTAATACCTTACGTGAGTAAGGGTCGAATCCCACGGAGATTGTTGGTATGAAGCAAGCTATGGTCACCTTGTAAATCTCAGTCAGGCGAATATAAAATAGTAATGGGGTTTTCGAAAATAATTAATAAAATAGAAATACTTATGTAATTGGGCAGAGAGCTGGCGTTGAACGCCAGTTTGCGTCGTCTAAACTTGGGCAAAGTATGGACTATTATACATTGCGAAAAATCCCTGGATGTCTACTTTCCAACGCAATTGGAAGCGCGCCATTTCGAGTTCTGTAGCTCCAGAAAATCCACTTTGAGTGCAGGGAGGTCAGAATCCAACAGCATCAGCAGTCCTTCTTCAACCTCTGAATCTGATTTTTGCTCAAGTCCCTCAATTTCAGCCAGAAAATACCTGAAATCACAGAAAAACACACAAACTCATATTAAAGTCCAGAAATGTGAATTTAACATAAAAACTAATGAAAACATCCCTAAAAGTAACTAGATCCTACTAAAAACATACTAAAAACAATGCCAAAAAGCGTATAAATTATCCGCTCATCACAACACCAAACTTAAATTGTTGCTTGTCCCCAAGCAACTGAAAATCAAATAGGATAAAAAGAAGAGAATATACTATGAATTCCAAACTATTAATGAAACATAGCTCCAATCAAATGAGTGGGACTTATAGCTTTTTGCCTCTTGAATAGTTCTGGCATCTCACTTCATCCATTGAAGTTCAGAATGATTGGCATCTATAGGAACTCAGAGTTCAGATAGTGTTATTGATTCTCCTAGTTCAGTATGATGATTCTTGAACACAGCTACCTTAGATGGGGTTTGTTAGAACTTCCCAACCTCTTCTTTGAATTTCATGTCGGATCTCTGGATACTCATTTCTTTTGAGTTTGAAAGGGACCTCGGCGATCACCTTCTTCTTGGCCACAACATCATAGAAGTGGTCTTGATGGGCTTTGGAGATGAACTTTTCCATCTCCCATGACTCGGAGGTGGAAGCTTTTGTCTTCCCTTTTCCTTTTCTAGAGGATTCTCCGGTCTTAGGTGCCATCAATGGTAATGGAAAAGCAAAAAGCTTATGCTTTTACCACACCAAACTTAGAATTTTGCTCGCCCTCGAGCAAGAGAAGAAAGAATAGATGATGAAGAAGAAGAAATGGAGGAGAGGGAGAAGGGGTTGTGTTTCGGCCAAGAAGAGAAGAGAGGGTTGTGTTGTGTGAAAATGAGGAAGAATGGAGGGTTATATATAGGGATGGGAGGGGGTGGAGGTTCGGCCATTTAGGGTGGGTTTGGGTGGGGAATTGATTTTGAATTTTGAAGGTAGGTGGAGTTTGTGAGGTAGGTTTATGAGGAAGAGTGGATGGATGTGAGTGGTGAAGAGGTGATGGGGAAGAGAGATTGAGGTGATTGGTGAAGGGTTTTGGGGAAGAGTGTTTATGGGATTGTGTGAAAAAGGGGTGAGAAGAAGTGAGTGGAGGTAGGTGGGGATCCTGTGGGGTCCACAGATCCTGAGGTGTTCAAGGATTTACACCCTTGCACCAAATTGGGCATGCAAAATTCCCTTGCACACAACTCTGGGTGTTCAGTGCCAGGTTGGTGCCCATTTTGGGCGTTCAACGCCCATTTGTTGCCCATTTCTGGCGTTGAACGCCAGAACCATGCTTGTTCTGGGCGTTCAGCGCCAGCTCTTCTCCAGGGTGCAATTCTGGCGTTCAGCGCCCAGATGCTGCCCATTTTGGGCGTTCAGCGCCCAGATACTGCCCATTTTGGGCGTTCAGCGCCAGAACCATGCTCTGTTCTGGCGTTGAACGCCAGACAGGTGCTTCCTCCAGGGTGTGATTTTTCTTCCGCTGTTTTTGATTCTGTTTCTAAATTTTTCGTTTATTTTGTGACTCCACATGATCATGAACCTAAGAAAACATGAAAAACAAAAATAAAATTAGATAAATAAACATTGGGTTGCCTCCTAACAAGCGCTTTTTAAAGGCAATAGCTTGACAGTGGGCTCTCATGGAGCCTCACAGATGTGCAGAGCTTTGTTGAGACTTCCCAACACCAAACTTAGAGTTTGGTTGTGGCCTCCCAACACCAAACTTAGAGTTTGACTGTGAGGGCTCTGGTTGACTCTGTAGTGAGAGAAGCTTTTCATGCTTCCTCTCCATGGTTGCAGAGAGAGAACCTTGAGTTTTAAACACAAGGTTATCCTCATTTAGTTGAAGGATTAATTCCCCTCTGTCCACATCAATCACAGCTCTTGCTGCCCCCTTGGGATTCACGTCCTCTCCTTCCCTTACAGGTTCGGCCATGGTGCTTATGTCAATGGCCTTGCACTCTCCTTTTGGGTTTTCTTCTGTATTCCTTGGGAGAGTACTAGGGGGGATTTCAGTGATCCTCTTACTCAGCTGGCCCACTTGTGCTTCCAAATTTCTAATGGAAGACCTTGTTTCATTCATGAAACTTACAGTGGCCTTAGATAGATCAGAGACTAAGTTTGCTAAGCTAGATGGATTCTGCTCAGAATTCTCTGTCTGTTGCTGGGTGGATGATGGAAAAGGCTTGCTATTTCTAAACCTGTTTCTTCCACCATTATTAAAGCCTTGTTGAGGCTTTTGATCCTTCCATGAGAGATTTGGATGATTTCTCCATGATGGATTATAGGTGTTTCCATAAGGTTCACCTAAGTAATTTACCTCTGCTATTGCAGGGTTTTCAGGATCATAAGCTTCTTCTTCAGAAGATGCCTCTTGAGTACTGTTGGATGCTGCTTGCATTCCGTTCAGACTCTGAGAAATCATATTGACTTGCTGAGTCAATATTTTATTTTGAGCCGATATGGCATTCAGAGTATCAATTTCAAGAACTCCCTTCTTCATAGGCGTCCCATTACTCACAGGATTCCTCTCA
>NC_029791.2:43055267-43091650 GCF_000816755.2 Arachis ipaensis | reverse complement strand
GATGGAAGTCCATGAAACTTGCAGTTCTGCTGCATCAAAGAAACTAGCTGAGGTTTCAGCTCAAAATTGTTTGCTCCAATGGTGGGGATGGAGATGCTTCTTCCATGTAAATTAGAATTAGGTGCAGCAAAGTCACCAAGCATCCTCCTTGCATTATTATTATTTTCGGCTGCCATCTCCTCTTCTTGTTCGAAAATTTCTGAAAGGTTATCTCTGGATTGTTGTAGTTTAGCTTCTCTTAATTTCCTTTTCAGAGTCCTTTCAGGTTCTGGATCTGCTTCAACAAGAATGTTCTTGTCCTTGCTCCTGCTCATATGACAAAGAAGAGGGCACAGAAAAATAATAATGATAATAATAGGGATCCTTTATACCACAGTATAGAGGTCCCTGTGTGAGTGGAAGAAAATAATGGATAATCCAAACACAAAGTTGATGATAAGAGCAGAGATGTGAGATGAAGAGGAGTGTTAGTAGATGAATAAATAAATAGAAGGAGATGAGAGAGGGAGAATTTTCGAAAATTATTTTTGAAAAAGAGTTAGTGATTTTCGAAAATTGTTTTTGAAAAAGGTTGGTAGTTTTTTGAAAATTCAAATAAAAAATAAAATAATTAGTTAATTAAAAAGAAATTTTGAAAAAGGGGGAGGATATTTTCGAAAATTAGAGAGAGAGAGTTAGTTAGGTGATTTTGAAAAAGATAGGAAACAAACAAAAAGTTAGTTAGTTAGTTGAAACAAATTTTGAAAATCAATTTTGAAAAGATAAGGAGATAAGAAGTTAGAAGAGATTTTTTTTAAATTTTGAAAAAGATAAGATAAGAAGATATTTTTGAAAAGATGTGATTGAAATTAGTTTTGAAAAAGATTTGATTTTTAAAATCACAATTAATGACTTGATTCACAAGAAATCACAAGATATGATTCTAGAACTCAAAGTTTGAACCTTTCTTAACAAGCAAGTAAAAAACTTGAAATTTTTGAATCAAAACATTAATTGTTATTGTTATTTTCGAAAATTTGATGCAAAAATAAGAAAAAGATTTTTAAAAAATATTTTTGAAATTTTCGAAAATAACTAAGAAAAAAGAAAAAGATTTGATTTTTGAAAAAGATTTTGAAAAAGATAAGATTTTTAAATTGAAAATTTGATTTGACTCATAAAAACAACTAGATTTTAAAAAGTTTTGAAAAAGTCAAATCTAATTTTCGAAATTTTAAGAGAGAAAAAGGGAAAGATATTTTTTTGATTTTTGAATTTTTAATGATGAGAGAGAAAAACAAGAAAAATGATGCAATGCATGAAATTTTTAGATTAAAACAATGAATGCATGCAAGAATGCTATGAATGTCAAGATGAACACCAAGAATACTATGAAGATCAAGATGAACACCAAGAACATATTTTTGAAAAATTTTTAATGCAAGGAAAACATGCAAGACACCAAACTTAGAATTTTTAATGCTTAGACACTAAGAATTCAAGAATGCATATGAAAAACAAGAAAAGACACAAAACATGCAAATGCAAAGATCAAACAAGAAGACTTACCAAGAACAACTTGAAGATCATGAAGAACACTATGAATGCATGATTTTTTCGAAAAATGCAAGATGCACATGCAATTGACACCAAACTTATAACATGACTCAAGACTCAAACAAGAAACACAAAATATTTTCGATTTTTATGATTTTATGATTTTTTTTTGTATTTTCTTTTTAATTTTTCGAAAATCATTTTGAAAAAGAAAAATAAGGATTCCAAAATTTTTAATATGAATTCTAGGAATCTTATGCTCTTTAGTCTAAAGCTCCAATCAAAGGATCAGGCATGGCTTAATAGCCAGCCAAGCTTTAGCATGTAATAGGTAGATCATGAACAGTAGTAGGTGGATTAGCACCAACTAGCTTGCTCTTGATAACAAATTGGAAGCCTTAGTCCAAATGAATTTAGACATGGCTTTACAGCCAGCCAGGCTTCACATGCTTCATGAAACACTAGAATTCATTCTTAAAAATTTTGAATAAAATTATAAAATTTTTGAAAACATTTTTATTTTAAATTTTTTTTTGAAAAAAAATGAGAAAATTTTAAAATATTTTTGAAAACTTTTTGAAAACAAAACAAAAAAGAAAATTACCTAATCTGAGCAACAGGATGAACCGTCAATTGTCCAAACTCGAACAATCCCCGGCAACGGCGCCAAAAACTTGGTGCGCAGAAATTGTGATTACACTTTGATTATGTAAAATTCATTGCTCTTTCTTTCCCTGGTAATGGCGCCAAAACATGATGCCAATACCATGGTTCACAACTTCTATGTAATGCATCACCATTGACAATGGCTACTTTCGGTCTTCTCTCGCGAAAATGATCCAAATGCCCTGTCACGGCACGGCTAATCGTCTGGAGGCATCACCCTTGTCAATGGTTACATCCTATCCTCTCCTAGATCAAAAATATAATCCAGGATCCAAAGATGTCTAATACAATAGTAAAAAGTCCTATTTATAATAAACTAGCCACTAGGGTTTACAGAAGTAAGTAATTGATACATAAATCCACTTCCGGGGCCCGCTTGGTGTGTGCTTGGGCTGAGCTTGAATGTTACACGTGCAGAGGCTCTTTCTGGAGTTGAACACCAGCTTTTGTGCCGTCTAAACTTGGGAAAAGTATGGACTATTAGACATTGCTGGAAAGCCATGGATGTCTACTTTCCAACGCAATTGGAAGCGCGCCATTTCGAGTTCTGTAGCTCCAGAAAATCCACTTTGAGTGCAGGGAGGTCAGAATCCAACAGCATCAGCAGTCCTTCTTCAACCTCTGAATCTGATTTTTGCTCAAGTCCATCAATTTTAGCCAGAAAATACCTGAAATCACAGAAAAACACACAAACTCATAGTAAAGTCCAGAAATGTGAATTTAACCTAAAAACTAATGAAAACATCCCTAAAAGTAACTAGATCCTACTAAAAACAATGCCAAAAAGCGTATAAATTATCCGCTCATCAAAGAGATATAAGGAAAAGACTTCATAAAATGAGCTAGATAGAAGCATCAATCATTTACATTTCTTTTGTGATTGTAGCATGCATAGAAAACTAGCTAACCATGAACATTGAGTTGCTATTCTTCTCACCTTGGTTTGTCAAAATGTACTACATGATTCTTTTCTTGCTTGGGGACAAGCAAGGTTTAAGTTTGGTGTTGTGATGACATGTCATCATGTCATATTTTTCTATGCTTTTTCATACAAGAAATTGATGATTAGTGCTTAAATATTGCATTCTTTTGTGCTTAAATGGTATATTTCTTTGATCTTTTGATTTTAAAAACTTTGTAGGAAATAAGAAGAAAAAGAAGCAAAAAAAGCACAAAATAAGCTAAAAAGAAGAAAAGAGGAATTTTGGACACGCTTTGAAGATTGAGCATGCTTTGGAACCTTAGGCCACGCTTTTTAAAGCGTGGCCCATGACCATGAAGCCATGGCATGCATTAATGCCTTATGCATGCATCATGAAACTAATAAAGCATGCATGCATTTAAATTGAATGAAAGCAACGTTGTTAATGCATTGGCATTATTATTAAAACCAATAAAAGCATGCATGTATAAAACATTCAATCAATAATGCAATGAAATAAATGAAAGCATGCATGGAACTTAATTACTAATGCCAATTAAAGAATGAATGAAATGAAGGAACGTTGCACGCTCACTAATTAAACGTTCACTAATTAAAGCATGCATACATTTAATGCCATCATGAACCATGCATTATTAAATTTGCATTATTAATGAATGAACGGCATTACTAATAAAGCCTAGCATTCATTAAACAATGAGCGCCACGCTCACTTGTTTCACCTTTTGCGTGAAACTCAAGTGGAAGCAAGATGCACATTGAGGGCACATAAGGAGCAAGCGTTCATTAAAGTGAACGCTACGCTCAATCAATTGAGCGTTTTTGGGCATAGGGGAGGCCCAAGGAAACATAGGAAGCAGCGCTCACTAAAGGCAATACTAAGGCTCGAAGAGGGAGCGCTGGCCCTGAAGGTAGTGTGCAACAAAGGAACCAAGCACCCAAGGAATAGCACTCACTAAGGGAGCGTGACGTTCACTAAGTGAACACTAGGCACCAAATGCCCACCAAAGTGGCACACCAAGAAAGTGAACTGGGCGTTCACTAAAGTAAACTGAGCGCTCCTCTGGGAGTGTCACCAAGCCACTCCTGACCCATGCCATCAACTACCATCTTGGATCCAATTCCTCACAGACCCAAGTCACCAATTGCATCCGGATCCATTCTCATTCAAATCCAAAGCAAGCAAAGCCCATATCATCACTCAAAGGCACAAGAACAAGCTAGATTAGGAATTTCATTTAATTTGTAATTTGATTTCAATTTCAATTTCATTTTTCATTTTTGTAAAGCCTATAAAAAGGCATCTATTTCATTTCATTAATAAGGCTGGCTCTGCTAGAGAGCAATAGGAGTAGGATTAGGATTAGAATAGAAGGCATCTCTTCTTAAAACACTTTGAATTTTCTGCACTTTTATTTTTCAATATTGGATTTATAAAATTTCAGTTTCTGCAACCTTTTGCTACAATTTCTTCCTCTGCAATTTCCTTTCTGTTTTGATCGAGAGAGCAATTGAGCTCTTGGCCTTCTTTCTTTTTTGCTATTTCTTTGAAATTGTTAATTTCTCTTTGAGATTTCAGATCTAAGTCTTCTTGATCTTGATTTACTCTTCTGCACATTTACATTCTGCATTTTACAATTCTTGCTGTGATCTGAATTTACTCTTCCTGCAATTTAAATTCCCAGTTACTTATTCTCAAGATCTCTTCAATTGCTTGCTTTACTGCTTTCTTTAATTTCCAGCACCCAGCCTCCTTTACATTTGATGCAATTTACTTTTCTTGCCCTTTAAGCTTCTGCCAATTTAAGCTTCTGTCCACTTTACTTTCTGTAATTTACAAATTTTCAGTCAATTTCCCTTCTGTTGGCTACGTTTCATTCAATTCACCATTGTTAGCTTGACTAGACTAATCACTCACTAAAGTGGCTTGATCCATCAATCCATGTGGGATCGACCTCACTCTAAGTGAGTTTTACTACTTGATGCGACCCGGTACACTTGCCGGTGAGTTTTGTGTGGAAATCTGATTTTCCACCCATCACATGGGAGTCGACAATGTAAGTTTTAACAATTTATCTTAAGCTACTTATTCAGACCATACACAATGTAATCAACTCCTCTAGAGATAGTGTTGCTTTTGATTGTAGATATCACTAACTCTCAAGAGCCAAACTCCATTCGGACACTAAATTCACCATCTTCCGCCGCAACGCTACCTTCACATACGACATGCACACCACCATCAGTCAGACAAGGCAAATAAAATACACACTAGTGGTTACTTGATTTAACAATCATAACATACCCATATTCGTATACTCAAGAAATTCCTGGTCATGCATGGCTTCGAAATCCAAAGTCCACATAAAAGACGGAACACCAAAGGGGTGCCGGCTTACAATCGCATCCGCTTCATTTTACACCGCTGGATTGCTTGCCAAGTCTCTGTCATCGTTTCGTCATCGGCTTCATAGTTGGCTTCGAACTCCTCTTCGCTGTCGTTGTTATCTTCTTCTCAATCTATATCCTTGAGTTCGCCAACATTGACCTCCTCGGCAACCGCGTCCATCCCGAAATGCTGTTCGAATTCAACGTACAGCTCTATTATCGGCACGTGAAATCGGGTTTGTTGATAAATACAGAACATCTGTTGCATACTTGCGTCGTCAGTAATGGGCATTATTTGAAACTGTATCAGCCCACCAAATACTTGTACAAGATTCCTATATAAAATTTTGCTCACCCTTTTTGAAATGTGACTCTGTATATTATCACAAAAACCATTTTTCAACTCTACAAAACTCATGGTGCATGAAATAGCAAATGCCAACAGACATTCACAAACAAAAGTCACTTCTTCGTATGTGTTTGATATAATCTCACCATTATAATACACTCGCAAGTTGATAATACCTTCCATAACATCAATCTCACCTAATTTGACTTTTTTGACGCAACTAACTGCTGAAAAAATTCAGAACTATAACATATGTGCAAGAAAGAAGAATAGGAGGAGTAGAAGTGGAGTGAGGGATTCGAGTGAATCTTGCTTTGTATTTATAGGCTGGACCCTTGGTTAAAATATTTTTTTTTAAACAAAATGCAACCTGCATTTTAGACTTTCGAAAAAAAGTTATGACACTTTAAAAACGCAACCTGCGTTTTGTTTCTTCAAAATAAAAATACTAACACAAAACCAAAAACATAAGCTACATTTTGTTATTTCAAAAAAAAAAAAATAAACATATTGCCACACACTAAACGCAGGTTGTGTTTGGGCTGAAACGAAATAAAAAAAATTTGAAAAACTTCAAAAAAATAAAACGCAGGTTGCGCTTTGGGCTGACACTATAACAATGAAAATTTTTTGTCTATGCCCATTTTATTGCACTACACCAACATTTTTTCCATAAGAAAAAATGAGCCACGTTTTAAAGACATACTGATTGTCCTTTATTTCTAGGCTTTACAAGTGTGACATAAAAATCTTGACTAAAATCCAAAACAAACATCACCATAATAAAAGTGTGGCGGCTAACCACTTTTGGCCACTTTTTTAAGAGTGAATAAAAATAAGCGTGTCTACATAACATATTTCTAGTAGTGGGATGACAAATAGTGGAAACTTGAAATGCATATATGAAGACTTAGGGCCCGTTTGGGAAACTCTAGAAGTAGCTTTTTTTAACTTTTGACTTATGAAAAGTAGTAGTATTAATGTCTGGTTCAATTTTCAAAACCAAATTGCAACTTTCTAAGAAGCTATTTTGGAGCTTATAGAGAAGTTAAAAAAAATGACTTTTCTCATAATACTTCTACTTTTCATTACATTTCTATAAAATAAACACTTTTAGAGTTAAAAATCCAAACACAAAATAACTTATTTATAAGTTACTTTTAATAGAGTCATTTATTGTTGAAGTTATTTTATCAAAAGGAGCTTAATTAAGTTGGTTACCCAAACTGGGCCTTAAGGAAAAAAGAGCAGTTTAAAAGATTTGAAACGTTAGCAACTAACACTCACAAACATAGCACAATTAACTTCCCATGAACATTACACATTCCACCTTTTTTTTCCATTGAAGTTATCGTTATACCATTGTCTCCAACCCACGTATCTTGACTTGATGACTTATGAAATCTGTGGTGGTTTCTTTTGCGGTTTTATGTTCTTAGGTCACTCTCAGAAGCATTTTAGGATTTTGTCTTAAATTTCTCAAGGGATGTAAACTTTTAGGTAGCATTTGGAAGAGAGACAAAGACAGAGAGGCTGAGATTAAAAGACAGAGACGGAGAGATTGAGTCTAAAATAAGTCTCAGTATTGTGTTTGGTGTAAAGTGGGAGACAGAGATTGAAATAAAAATGAAACTTTAATTTAATTTGAAAAAAGAACAAAGTTGGAATTAATTAATTGAAATGTTGGATATTTTAAGTATAAATTGTTATTAAAGTTTCGGTTTCCGTTCCCAAAAATTTCAGTCTCTTATTTCCCTACTTTTTGGAGGTACTGAAATACTAAAATTTTGGAGACAGAGACTGAAAGTTTAGTACCAGTTTCTAGACCAACAAACATGATAATGAGTCTTAGTCTCTCCGTCTCTGTTCCAGTACCTCAAAACAAATGCTACCTTAGGGAGCACATATGCATACGTATGCATGCCCTAAAAAATTTTCATGTTAGTAGAATTTTTAAAATGCTCAAATATATCTTCAAGAAGAGGTTTTATAAATATATCAGTAATAAGAATTTGGTTTTTGGTAAATTGATTTTTTTTAGCTATTTTATAATTTATTCTGCAAAATCTTGAACCACGGTAACTGGTATGTGAAATTGTTACTCTGAGGTCGCAAAATTTGTTCATTCTCTCCCTGGCAATGGCGCCAACAACTGGTGCACAATACCATGGTCCAAACATAACTTCACAACTTCGCACAACTAACCAGCAAGTACACTGGATCGTCCAAGTAATAAAACCTTACGTGAGTAAGGGTCGATCCCACGGAGATTGTCGGCTTGAAGCAAGCTATGGTCACTTTGTAAATCTCAGTCAGGCGGATATCAAATGGTTATGGAGTTTTTGAATAATAATAATAAATAAACAGAAAATAAAGATAGAAATACTTATGTATATCATTGGTGAGAATTTCAGATAAGTGTATAGAGATGCTTTCGTTCCTCTGACTCTCTGCTTTTCCGCTATCTTCATCCAATCAGTCTTACTCCTTTCCATGGCAAGCTTTCTGTAAGGGCATCACCGTTGTCAATGACTACATCCCATCTTCTTGTGAAAAAGGTCCAAATGCTTTGTCACAGCACGGCTAATCATCTGAGGTTCTCGATCATACTGGAATAGGATTCACCCTCCTTTTGCGTCTGTCACTACGCCCAGCACTCACGAGTTTGAAGTTCGTCACAGCCATCCCTTCCTAGATCCTACTCAGAATACCACAGACAAGGTTTAGACTTTCTGGATCTCAGGAATGGCCATCCATGGGTTCTAACTTATACCACGAAGATACTAATAACTCGGACTCGGTCCTCTGTATTAGATATCTAAGAGATACTCATTCTAGCTTGTTTGCATGTAGAACGGAAGTGTTTGTCAGGCACGCGTTCATAAGTGAGAATGATGATGAGCGTCACATAATCATCACATTCATCATGTTCTTGGGTGCGAATGGATATCTTAGAAGCGGAATAAGTTGAATTGAATAGAAAATAGTAGTACTCTGCATTAATTCATGAGGAACAGCAGAGCTCCACACCTTAATCTATGGAGTACAGAAACTCTACCGTTGAAAATACATAAGTGATGAGGTTCAGGCATGGCCGAATGGCCAGCCCCCAAGTCTAAGAACTAAACGTCCCAAGATGATCCGAAGATGTAAATACAATAGTAAAAAGTCCTATTTATACTAAACTAGTTACTAGGATTTACAGAAGTAAGTAATTGATGCATAAATCCACTTCCGGGGCCCACTTGGTGTGTGCTTGGGCTGAGCTTGAAGTTTACACGTGCAGAGGCTTCTTTTGGAGTTGAACGCCAAGTTGTAACATGTTTTTGGCGTTCAACTCTGGTTCGTGACGTGTTTCTGGCGTTTAACTCCAGACTGCAGCGTAGAACTGGCGTTCAACCCCCTTTTGCGTCATTTAAACTCGGCCAAAGTATGGACTATTATATATTTCTGTAAAGCCCTGGATGTCTACTTTTCAACGCAATTGGAAGCGCACCATTTTGAGTTCTGTAGCTCCAGAAAATCCACTTTGAGTGCAGGGAGGTCAGAATCCAACAGCATCAGCAGTCCTTCTTCAACCTCTGAATCTGATTTTTGCTCAAGTCCCTCAATTTCAGCCAAAAAATACCTGAAATCACAGAAAAACACACAAACTCATAGTAAAGTCCAGAAATGTTAATTTAACATAAAAACTAATAAAAATATCCCTAAAAGTAACTAGATCCTACTAAAAACATACCAAAAACAATGCCAAAAAGCGTATAAATTATCCGCTCATCACAACACCAAACTTAAATTTTTGCTTGTCCCCAAGCAACTGAATGATGGTGGCATTTTCTCCTTGAGGAACCAATGATGTCCTTGAGCTCTTCTATGTCTCTTCCTTGTCTTTGTTGCTCCTTCCTCATTGCCTTTTGATCTTCTCTAATTTCATAAAGGATGATGGAGTGCTCTTGATGTTCCACCCTTAATTGTCCCATGTTGGAACTTAATTCTCCTAGGGAGGTATTGATTTGCTCCCAAAAATTCTGTGGAGGAAAGTGCATCCCTTGAGGTATCTCAGGGATTTCTTGATGGTAAGCTTCCTCATGCGTTTCTTGAGCTCCATGAGTGGGCTCTCTTGTTTGCTCCATCCTTTTCTTAGTGATGGGCTTCTCTTCCTCAATGGGAATGTCTCCTTCTATGTCAATCCCAGCCGAATTGCATAGATGGCAAATGAGGTGAGGAAAAGCTAACCTTGCCATAGTGGAGGACTTGTCAGCCACCTTGTAGAGTTCTTGAGGTATAATCTCATGAACCTCCACCTCTTCTCGAATCATGATGCTATGGATCATGATGGCCCGATCTATAGTAACTTCAGACCGGTTGCTAGTGGGAATGATTGAGCGTTGAATGAACTCCAACCATCCTCTAGCTACAGGCTTAAGGTCCAGTCTTCTCAGTTGAACCGGTTTGCCTTTTGAGTCAATCTTCCATTGAGCTCCTTCCACACATATGTCCATAAGGACTTGGTCCAACCTTTGATCAAAGTTGACTCTCCTTGTGTAGGGGCGTGCGTCTCCTTGCATCATAGGCAAGTCAAACGCCAACCTCACATTTTCCGGACTAAAATCTAAGTATTTTCCCCGAACCATGGTGAGATAATTCTTTGGGTTCGTGTTCTTAATTTGATCATGGTTCCTTGTAATCCATGCATTAGCATAGAACTTGAACCATTAGAATTCTGACTTGTTGGATGGGGTTTGTTAGAACTTCCCAACCTCTTCTATGGATCTCATGTCGGATCTCCGGATACTCATTTCTCTTGAGTTTGAAAGGGACCTCGGGGATCACCTTCTTCTTGGCCACAACATCATAGAAGTGGTCTTGATGAGCTTTGGAGATGAATCTTTCCATCTCCCATGACTCGGAGGTGGAAGCTTTTGTCTTCCCTTTCCCCTTTCTAGAGGATTCTTCGGTCTTAGGTGCCATCAATGGTAATGAAAAAACAAAAAGCTTATGCTTTTACCACACCAAACTTAGAATATTGCTCGCCCTCGAGCAAGAGAAGAAAGAATAGATGAAGAAGAAGAAGAAAATATAGAGGAGAGGAGGGAGAGGTGTATTCGGCCAAGAAGGAGAAGAGAGGGTTGTGTTGTGTGAAAATGAAGAAGAATGGAGGGCTTTATATATGGAAGGGAGGGGGGGTTAAGGTTCGGCCATATAGGGTGGGTTTGGGTGGAAAATTGATTTTGAATTTTGAAGGTAGGTGGGGTTTATGAGGTAGGTTTATGGGGAAGAGTGGATGGATGTGAGTGGTGGTAGGTGGTGATAAGGAAGAGAGATTGAGGTGATTGGTGAAGAGGTCTCTAGTTGAATCTCAGATTCCTTTGGTTCCTCAGAGGGGAACTCCTTATTGATCATTGGACGTCCTAGGAAGTCTTCCTCCTTGTGATTCACGTCCTCCCCTTCCTCCTTGGATTCGGCCATGATGGTTATATCAATGGCCTTGCACTCTCCTTTTGGATTTTCTTCTGTATTGCTTGGGAGAGTACTAGGAGGGATTTCAGTGATCCTTTTACTCAGCTGGCCCACTTGTGCCTCTAAATTTCTAATTGAGGACCTTATTTCATTCATGAAACTTACAGTGGCCTTGGACAGATCAGAGACTAAGTTTGCTAAATTAGAGGTATTTTGTTCAGAGTTCTCTGTCTGTTGCTGAGTGGATGATGGAAAAGGCTTGCTATTGCTAAACCTGTTTCTTCCACCATTATTAAAGTCTTGTTGAGGCTTTTGTTGATCCTTCCATGTGAGATTTGGATGATTTCTCCATGAGGGGTTATAGGTGTTTCCATATGGTTCACCCATGTAATTCACCTCTGCTATTGCAGGGTTTTCAGGATCATAAGCTTCTTCTTCAGAAGATGCCTCTTGAGTACTGTTGGATGTAGCTTGCATTCCATTCAGACTCTGAGAAATCATATTAACTTGCTGAGTCAATATTTTATTCTGAGCCAATATGGCATTCAGAGTATCAATTTCAAGAACTCGTCCATGAAACTTGCAGTTTTGTTGCATCAGAGAAACTAATTGAGGTTTCAGCTCAAAATTGTTTGCTCCAATGGCAGGGATGGAGATGCTTCTTCTATGTAATTTGGAATTAGGTGCAGTAAAGTCACCAAGCATCCTCCTTGCATTATTATTATTTTCGGCTGCCATATCCTCTTCTTGTTCAAAAATTTCTGTAAGGTTATCTCTGGATTGTTGTATTTTAGCTTCTCTTAGTTTCCTCTTCAGAGTCCTTTCAGGTTCTGGATCTGCTTCAATAAGAATGTTCTTGTCCTTACTCCTGCTCATATGAAAAAGAGGGAACAGAAAAATAATAATAATAGGGATCCTTTTTGCCCAAGTATAGAGGTTCCCCTGTGTGAGTAGAAGAAGAAAAGAATGTAATGTGAAGAAGGGAAGAAGGGAAAATTCGAACACAGATGGAAGAGGGGGTTCGAATTTGGGTGAGATGAAGTGTTAGTAGATGAATAAATAAATAGAAGGAGATGAGAGAGAGAGAGGATTTTCGAAAAGTAAAAGAAGAAATAAATTAAAATTAAAATTTGAAACAATTAGTTAATTAAAAAGAATTTTTGAAAAAGAGGGAGATATTTTCGAAAATTAGAGAGAGAGAGTTAGTTAGGTAGTTTTGAAAAAGATAGGAAACAAACAAAAAGTCAATTAGTTAGTTGAAAAATATTTGAAAATCAATTTTGAAAAGATAAGAAGATAAGAAGTTAGAAAAGATATTTGAAAATCAAATTTTTGAAAAAGATAAGATTTTTTTTTAAAAAAAAGATATGATAGAAAGATATGATTATAATTAGTTTTGAAAAAGATTTGATTTTTAAAATCATAATTAATGACTTGACTCACAAGAAATCACAAGATATGATTCTAGAACTTAAAGTTTGAATCTTTCTTGACAAGCAAGTAACAAACTTGAAATTTTTGAATCAAAACATTAATTAATGAGAATATTTTCGAAAATTATAAGATAAAATTAAGAAAAGATTTTTGAAAAATATTTTTAAAATTTTTGAAAATAAATAAGAAAAATGAAAAAGATTTGATTTTTGAAAAAGATTTTGAAAAAGATAAGATTTTTAAATTAAAAATTTGATTTGACTCATAAGAAACAACTAAGTTTTAAAAAGTTTTGAAAAAGTCAACTTAAATTTTCGAAATTTGTGAGTGAAAAAGGAAAAGATATTTTTTTTATTTTTGAATTTTTAATGATGAAAGAGAAAAACATGAAAATGATGCAATGCATGAAAATTTTGGATCAAAACAATGAATGCATGCAAGAATGCTATGAATGTCAAGATGAACACCAATAACACTTTGAATGTCAAGATGAACATCAAGAACTTATTTTTGAAAAATTTTCAAGAAAAGAAAACATGCAAGACACCAAACTTAGAAATTTTTCATGTATAGACACAATGAATGCAAAAATGCACATGAAAAACAAGAAAAGACACAAAACAAGAAAACATCAAGATCAAACAAGAAGACTGGCCAGGAACAACTTGAAGATCATGAAGAACACTATGAATGCATGATTTTTTTTTCGAAAAATGCAAAATGAATATGCAATTGACACTAAACTTACAATTTGACTCAGGACTCAAACAAGAAACAAAATATTTTTGATTTTTATGATTTTATGATATTTTTTTTTGGATTTTTCGAAAATTATTTGAAAAAGAAAAATAAGGATTCCAAAATTTTTTTAATATGAATTTCAGAAATCTTGCACTCTTAGTCTAAAGCTCCAATCTGAGGGTTAGACATGGCTTAATAGCCAGTCAAGCTCTAGCATGTAAATCAGGTGGATCAGGAACAGCAGCAGGTGGATTAGCAACAACTAGCTTGCTCTTGATAATGTTGGGTTGGAAGCCCCAATCCAAATGGATTTAGACATGGCTTTACAGCCAGTCAGGCTTCAACATGCTTCATGAAACACTAGAATTCATTCTTAAAAAATTTTAGAATAATCTTCGAAAACAGATGGAAAATTTTTGAAAGATTTTTTTTTTTGAAAATTTTTTGAAAATAAAACAAAAAGAAAATTACCTAATCTGAGCAACAAGATGAACCGTCAGTTGTCCAAACTCGAACAGTCCCCGGCAACGGCGCCAAAAACTTGGTATGCGAAATTGTGATCTCAGAGGTTGTAAAATTTGTTGTTCGTTCTCTCCCCGGCAACGGCGCCAAAAACTTGGTATGCGAAATTGTTACTCTGAGGTTGCAAAATTTGTTCATTCTCTCCCTGGCAATGGCGCCAACAACTGGTGCACAATACCATGTCTAAATATAACTTCACAACTTCGCACAACAAACCAGCAAGTGCACTGGGTCGTCCAAGTAATAAAACCTTACGTGAGTAAGGGTCGATCCCACGGAGATTGTCGGCTTGAAGCAAGCTATGGTCACCTTGTAAATCTCAGTCAGGCGGATATCAAATGGTTATGGAGTTTTCGAATAATAATAATAAATAAACAGAAAATAAAGATAGAAATACTTATGTATATCATTGGTGAGAATTTCAGATAAGCGTATAGAGATGCTTTCGTTCCTCTGACTCTCTGCTTTCCCGCTGTCTTCATCCAATCAGTCTTACTCCTTTCCATGGCAAGCTTTATGTAAGGGCATCACCGTTGTCAATGGCTACATCCCATCCTCTTGTGAAAAAGGTCCAAATGCTCTGTCATGGCACGGCTAATCATCTGAGGTTCTCGATCATACTGGAGTAGGATTCACCCTCCTTTTGCGTCTGTCACTACGCCCAGCACTCGCGAGTTTGAAGTTCGTCACAGCCATCCCTTCCCAGATCCTACTCGGAATACCACAGACAAGGTTTAGACTTTCCGGATCTCAGGAATGGCCATCCATGGGTTCTAACTTATACCACGAAGATACTAATAACTCGGACTCAGTCCTTTGTATTAGATATCTAAGAGATACTCATTCTAGCTTGTTTGCATGTAGAACGGAAGTGTTTGTCAGGCACGCGTTTATAAGTGAGAATGATGATGAGCGTCACATAATCATCACATTTATCATGTTCTTGGGTGCGAATGGATATCTTAGAAGCGGAATAAGTTGAATTGAATAGAAAACAGTAGTACTTTGCATTAATTCATGAGAAACAGTAGAGCTCCACAGCTTAATCTATGGAGTACAGAAACTCTACCGTTGAAAATACATAAGTGATGAGGTTCAGGCATGGCCGAATGGCTAGCCCCCAAGTCTAAGAACTAAATGTCCCAAGATGATTCGAAGATGTAAATACAATAGTAAAAAGTCCTATTTATACTAAACTAGTTACTAGGGTTTACAGAAGTAAGTAATTGATGCATAAATCCACTTTCGGGGCCCACTTGGTGTGTGCCTGGGCTGAGCTTAAAGTTTACACGTGCAGAGGCTTCTTTTGGAGTTGAACGCCAAGTTGTAACATGTTTTTGGCGTTCAACTCTGGTTCGTGACGTGTTTCTGGCGTTTAACTCCAGACTACAGCGTAGAACTGGCGTTCAATGCCCTTTTGCATCGTCTAAACTCGGCCAAAGTATGGACTATTATATATTGCTGCAAAGCCCTAGATGTCTGCTTTCCAAAGCAATTGGAAGCGCGCCATTTTGAGTTCTATAGCTCTAGAAAATCCATTTTGAGTGCAGGGAGGTCAGAATCCAACAGCATCAGCAGTCCTTCTTCAACCTCTGAATCTGATTTTTGCTCAAGTCCCTCAATTTCAGTTAGAAAATACCTGAAATCACAGAAAAACACACAAACTCATAGTAAAGTCCAGAAATATGAATTTAACATAAAAACTAATAAAAACATCCCTAAAAGTAACTAGATTCTACTAAAAACATACTAAAAACAATGCCAAAAAGCGTATAAATTATCCGCTCATCAGTAACCACGGTCCAATAACTATTAATGAGGCAGACTTAATAAAAAAGACGAAAATAAATTAAAAAATGGTAATTAACAGGTCAAACTTGATTTTATGAGGATAATTAATTTATCCAAGTCAAATTTGACTAATAAAAACTAAACACTTGCTTGTCATTAGTTTAATTTCCTCACTAGAGACTTTTTGAGTAAGAAATTCACTTTATGTGACGGTTTTGCATGCGCCAGAAAAAAAGTAAGTAATTGAAAAACTCGGAATCAATGGCAAAAGTACTTTCTTCCTTGGTAATTGTGTCCTATGATTAATATTAGTCATCCATTCATGATTTATTTCTTTAAGAATAAATCTTAGCCATTAATTATTTTACCATACTGTAAAAGTTACCCCGAATCGAATTTGTGACTAGTATTCCACAAATGATTCTTAGAGAACCCGAATCCTCTTACTTGTTTTCCAAGTAACATGCCCCTCCCTCTCAGCCTCTGACCCCACTCTGCTGTGTTTTTAACCCTGGTTAACTGATTGCTGTTAACTGTGGATAATTTTGACGCGCAAGCGTTGATCAAGCTTCCTCATTTTTATGCCCCTTCTTTATTAATCCTCAGCCCTTCACCACGAAATTCTTAGCCCCCTTTTACTATCATTAATTTATGCAAGACTCAAATTTTTGTTTAAGAAAACATTGATCACAAAATTCACAAAAAACACTTTATGCATTTTGTGAGTTTTTGACCGTGTTTTCGAGAGAGAAAAAGAGTAAAATTTTGCACTTCTTCTCTATATCCCAGCCCACATTTCTACTGTTCTTCTATTGTTCTTCAAGTGTTCTTCAAGAATCCAAGCCATACAAACACAATTCCTTGCCTGTTTTCACTAATTCTCGTATTTTTATCGAAAATTCAGCAAGGTGAGCCCTTGTTCCTTCTCTATTCTTTTCTATTTTTCTAGTAGTGATCATGATGGATTCTTGCCCTCTTATGTGTCTAAAAAACCTCTCTTGAAGCCCATATAGAGCACACCTAAAGAGCTATACAAGTTCAAGCTCAAAGTGATCAAATTCTAACACTTGTGGCGACGCTTTTGGCCAAACAAAAATTGCACCATATCCAAACGTGTTCCAGCTTTGTGAGAGCATTTTATGGTATTTAAGAGGTCTATTGGCTAAATTAAACAAGAGATAAGGGTTAGGATTAGTTAGATTATGTTTGTGCTTGTTTTCGGTGTTTATATGAGCCACTTTGTAGTGAATTTGTGCTTGATTTACAAATCTGAAAATTCTGTGAGTTATCTCTATTTTGGCTTGCTAAATATATGTAATATACAATATATTTGCCTCTGGATTTTGTGTGATAGCAGCGAAAAATATGGAAGCACTTGGGATTTAAGTTTCAAGTCTTAAAAGTCACTAAAAGTGGAAAAAATGTAAAAACTGTAAGAATTGAAAAAATTAATTAACTATTTAATTAAAATAAAATAAATATGAAAATGATAAGAAATATTAAATTAGAAAATTTAACGAAGAAAATAGAATTTAGCGTAAAAATCTGATTTATTCCAAATGAGCGTGTACCGGCTTAAATAGTCTGGTACTATGAGTGAAAAAATTAAATTAATGAGTGAATAAATTTAGAAAATTGAATTTTACAATTTTTAAAGATAAAAACAATTTTGAATTGGAAATCGGACACTTATTTTAAAGGTTTTGGCTTGAGGTTGGACCAAACAAACCACAAACTCAACCGGGCCCAAGTTGGGCCCAAACTCAACATACATAAGCCTCATTAAGAGGTTTTTCCACCTCATTTTGTAAAACCTTATCAAACCATAATTAATTAAATAATAAATTAAATAGGAGTGAATATGGTTAAAAAATCTAGCAATCGAAATTTGATAATTTAAATATAATATTTGGACTCAGTGAATTTTTCTAAGTCTGAAAACATAGTTTTCTGAATAAAAATGTGCACTGGAAATTTGACCGGCAGTATCGGCTGCGATCTGTCCGGTACTGTGGCTGAGAAAATTAATTAGAAGTGAATAATTTTAAGAAATAAAAATTTATAATTTGGGAAGATAGAAATATTTAAAATACGATCTAAAACTCTAATCTTAGAGGTTTTGGCCCAAAGTTGGGCCAACGGACTAAACCAAGTGAACCGGGCCTAAGTGGCTCCAAGAACCAACATATATAAACATTAGTTTTGAGCATTTCAGTTCATTTACCCTAAATGAAGAGGGTAGGGGCGCTGAAATTGAGAAGAGAGGACGAAGAGAGAAAATTCCAACTTCATCAAATTTCAAATCATCAAAACTTTCTCTCCGGAACTCCAATTGGCAAGCCATTTGCGGCCACGCATCGCTCTTCTTATCCTCTACAATTATATCTAAGTTTTTTTGTGAGTATTCCACTGTCCTCTGCCCATTTTTTATTTTTCTCTTTAAATTCGAATTTGGTTTGGGTTTTGAGGAAATCTTATGATTTTGGTTGTTTAGGAGTGCTCTAGTATGAGCCATTGGTAAGTTCCATCAACCAATTTCGTGGGTTAAGGTAAGGAACCCTCTAACCCTTGTGATTTATCAATTTCATGAACCCTAGATTGATTATAATTGTGAAAATTGATTATGTTAGAGTATTAGGTGATTTTGGTGCACAATTGGAAGATTGATATTGCTTGTGGGGCCTTGGTGAGGCTTAGAGCTAACAGTTGGTGGAGACTCTCAAGAAGAAACTCAATTATTTTGGCTACAAGAGGTACGGTTTAAGTTTCATTTAAGTACCGTGTGGTGTGATGAGAATTCCTAGGCTAGATGCCCCTAGGATTAAGTTTGGATTGTGTAAATGGTTGGTACTAATATGCATAGTTGATATGTAATGTAAATTAATGATTGGGTTGAGAATTGTGTGATTTTTTATGTTTGGTGTGTTGAGGATTTGATGAATTAGATAATGAATATTGGTTTGTGAATTTGGGCCGGAGGCCGTGAATCTTGGGCCGGAGGCCGAGAAGAGGTAAGAAAGGTAAGTTGATGTGTGTATTGTGTGATGATATAAGAGATTAGATGGATTTTAGATATTGAATGTGTGAATAATTGGTTTGGTCATTGAATAATATGGTTTGAGGAATTGAGGTGTGGAATTTGATAGTTTTGGGTAAAATTGTGTAGATGAGGTAGGTTTGGTGTTGATTGAGTGTAATTATGTGGATGTGGTTGGGTTGTGGCCATTTGGATGAGTGGAAATGAATTTGGCTTGTGAACATTGGAAAAATTGGTAATTTCTGTTTTTAGGTAAAAACTGATTTTTGACCAACTTCGATGGTCCATAACTCGGTCCTCGGAGTTAGGAATTCTTCAAAACTGAATTTTTATGAAAGTTTATTCAACGATCTTTCCAACTCTTCAGAAATAGTTGAAAAAGCAATTTTGTAGAAGAAGTTATGTGTGACGGAAGTTTGAAGTTTAAAAATAAAATTCTGCAACTTTTCCAGACTTAGTAAAATTTTTAAGAAAATGTACTCCGATGTGCATGCATGGCCGATGCGCACGCGTCACTCACGATTTTTACTCTCTCACGCGTGCGCCTGGCCGACACGTACGTGTTGCTGTATTGATGCAAGTTCCCAGCAGAAAATCTAGAAAGTTGCGCTAGTATTGTGCTGGTTTTGTGCGAGGGGCACAAAACTTACCCACACGTACGCGTGACTGATGCGCACGCGTCACTTGATCTCTCTGCTTTCCATGCGTGCGCATTGACGACGCTCACGCGTCACTTCCTTTTTCCACTTTCTATGCGTGCGTGTGGGCGACCCGCATGTGTGACCCCGTTTTTCAGCAAAAGTTGATTTTGAGTTTTCTTAAAGCTGAATTTCAGATTTTGAAGCCTCTATTCTCACCCTTTAAGTCCTAAATCCTTATAGTATGCCTAGAAATGAGAAGGGACTAGGAAGGGTGGTAGCTTGAGGGTGAAGTAAAGGGGGAGTAATGATGAATTATCATTAATGATGACTCTATGAGTTGCTGAGGGTGATGATGGAAGTGCGGTGTATGCCGTGAGCCAAATGACTATATTTAATAATGATTATTGGCTGGTTATGGGTTATGTTATGAGCCAGATGGCTATGATAAATATTGATTTATGGCTGGAAATAAAAATATGGCTTTGAATGATTATTTTATCTTGAGCTCTCTTTCTTGATGGTGCGACCCCAGAGAGATGAAGGATGGTGATGATCCCCTTCCTTGTTCCTCCTGGTATTGTAAAATCGCCCCCAGCGAGATTGTAGAAGGTCAGGATCCCCTCCTTGGTTCCTCCTGGGCATATGAGAACGTACCACCTGGGTAGATGCAAGGGTTGTGGTTGCGCCCCACTTGCTCTAGGTTGGTTAGTATAGAGGCTCCCCGGGTGGACGCAAGGGTTGTGGTTTCGCTCCACTTGCTCCGGGATGTGGTGAGATATACCTGTCTGGGTAGATGCAGTGGCATGGATTTCGCTTGCTCCGGGTTTGGTTTGCAACTCCTGGGGTAGATGTAGTGGTTAGCCCCCACTTGCTCCCAGTCGAGGTTGATTTGAGATTTGTGAAATTATCTGAGTTTCGGATTTTCTTGGGTAAATGCAGTGGGTCGGCTCCACTTGCTCTAGGTTGAGGTCTGAGATTCTGTTGACCCTATGTCGTAAGTGTGGCCAGACACTGTGAAAGTTCTGGATGAGCTCACCCCCGTGGATAAACACCAGTGTGGGTGTTGTGTGATTATGATTAAGGTTGTGAATAACTTGAGTTGGAGATGCACGACAGAGGACAGTCCAATGGTTAGCTACTAGGACTTGTCGGGTTGGCTTTATAACCGATAAATAAGACTCATCAGCCACAGGGCAGGCATACATCATTTGCATATGTTTGAATTATTTGGTTTTGCCTATTTGTTTTGGATTGCTATATCATATATGTTATACTTGATTATGTGCTACTTGTTCTACTTGTACCTTATTGTGTATTACTTGCCTGAATTGCTTGTGTTTGTACAACTGAGAGGTCCCTCATGCTGGTGTCGGTGGACGCTAAAGACTGTTCTTGATGAGATGAGTTGATGATGTAATTGAATAATGATGATGTAATTGAATAATGATGTAATTGAATCAGGTAATTGAGCTCCCTGGGTAGACGCAGTGAAGTGATTTCACTTGCTCCAGGTGAGGATATGAGGTAACGATATAGAATTGTTGAGACAGAATGGCTGGGGATGGTTTCGTTTATAATTTTGATTGTGAATCGTCGGAGAGCTAGAAAGTTGGGAAGCATGAGGAATAAGAATCAGATTTAGCATTCCCTTATGACAGTTGCCTATTTATGGATTAGTGAGAAAATAAGATGAATATTTGGTGAAAGGAAGTTTAGGATGCTTAGTAAGTTTTTATTACAATGCATTGTATTTATTTGGCACTTTTACCGTACTGGGAACCCATGGGTCGGTGGTTCTCATTCCATATATATCTTTTGTTTTTCAGATACAGGTCCAGGTGCTCAGAAGTGAGCTGTGGTTCATCTATGAGATGGCGAAGATCTTTATATTTTCTATTTTATATTTGCTTAGAATCTCTCCACCTTTATTTTGAAAAGCTTTATTATGTATTGAACTCTTTTGAACTTACTTATAGAGGTTCTTATGTTTCTTTTGGGAGAGATTAGGAGACACTGTTGTCAACTAGTTTCATACTGTACCCTAGTCAGCCTAAACTTCGCAGGTCGCGACTAGTGGCTATTTACTTATGTTATATATCTATATATTGTCCTTGTCTTGCTCTCCTTTATGCCTTTAGCTGTATATCGCTTTCGACTTCACGCTTTATCTTTTAGTTGTCGATACTTGAGTGATACGACTTCGCGATTTTATTTTTACTCTTTTCAGGCTTCTCGATTAATACTCCTTTCAATCTTACTTATAATTATGTATTAAAAATCCCCCTTTGAGAGTCGTACCACCTTATTATCATTGACTTATGACTCGAGCATAAGAATTTGAATATTAGGGTGTTACTGATACCTAAAAAATTTAATTTCACGTAATCGCCGGCAAGTATACCGGATTGTATCAAGTAGTAAGACTCATAAGAGTGAGGTCGATCCCACGGAGATTGATGGATTAAGCAATTTTAGCTAAATGGTGGTTTAGTTAGGCAAACAATTTGTGATTTCTTGATATTTTTAACATGAAAGTAAAGTGCAGAACTATAAATGACATGGAATTAAAATGACTGAAAGTAAAATAGAATGAATTAAATGACTGGAATGTAATAACAGAAACTTAAGTACAAGAAAGTAAAGATGAAATATAAATGGCAGAAATGATAAATTACAGGAATCTAAACAGGGGAATTAGGTAGTGGGCAATTAAAAATTCAAAAGAACAAAAGTAAAGATTTATGATGGGTGAGATTACTAGGGATCAGAGATGTTGATTTCTCATGAATTAATGGTGATCAATTCCTTCTCAATCATGTGAATAGATCTATGGCGGATTGCGAATAATTGGATCCCAATCTCTTGGTGATTCAATTTCTCTTATCACAAACAATTGACAATCTCTTGATCTAATTGCTCATGAGAAGAGGTGAAGATCAATTTCTAATCCAAAGGCCACACAATTCCCAGGATCTTAATTCAGGGTGGTTACATCTCACATACCAAACTTAGAATATATCAATCAAGAGAATTATGAGAAGATAAACTCCAAACTAAATTCTATGACTCCTTTCTCAAGTTCATCACACAATTCAAATAGATTCAATCCCTCTCTCGATAGTAATTGAATCTGTGAAGAACAAGAGTCACCTCTTAGATAAATCAACTTGAATTGAGAAGAAAAAAAGAATTATCAATTCATTAAAACCAACAGAGCTCCTCCCCCTAGTGAAAATGGGGGTTTAGTGACTCAAAGCTCCAAGTACAAACAGAAATTCAAAACTGGAAATTAAACTAAGCATAGAAAAGAAAAGGGAAATAAAACTGTAAGCAAAAGTGAGATTCAAGGTGATGTAAAGTCTGAGTGCAGAAAGTAAAATTCCAAAAGTGCAAAAGTACAAACGAGATCTAAAAGAAAAAGAAGTTGAAAAAGAAGATCCACCAGAAGCCCCCAAATAACTCAAGATACCATATATTTATACTAGTGTACTTGCTTCTTCAGGTGTACTTGGAAACTCCTTAAAATGGGATTTTTGGTTGGGGGAATATTCTGCTCCAGGAGAACATAGCGTTCTTAAGGAAAGCGTAGCGCTCGTGCATCCACGTGTACGCGTTACCCACGCGTGCGCGTCATTATTATCTTCAGCACTTGTTACGCGTACGTGTCACCTACGTGGACGCATCATCTTCAGTGTTCTCCAGGAGAGCATAACATTCACGCCAAGAGCGCTCTCCCACGCGTACGTGTCATCCACGCGTTCGCATGATTTTGCACAAATGCCACTTCCACGCGTATGCATCACCCACGTGTACGCGTCGCTAGCCAAATTTTCAATCTCCACTTTCAAAACTATCGCAGACGCTCTTGGGTGAAGAACGTAGCGCTCTTGGGTGAAGAACGTAGCTCCTCCCACGCGTACGCATCATCCACACGTACGCGTGGCCTTTCAAAAATACCACTGTCACGCTGCCGCTTTATCCATGCGTTCGCATGACCCTTCACAAATGCCACTTCCACACGTACGCGTCACCCACGCGTACGCCTTGATATCCAAACGCTCTTGGGTGAAGAACGTAGCGCTCTTTGAAAGAAAGCGTAGCGCCAAGGGTTATGCTGCAGTAGAACATAGCGTTCTTCAAGGTGAGCGTAACGCTAAGAGGTGTTCTTGAAGGATACTTGGTGTTCTTCTTCCCTGTCATGATCACAAAACAAAATAGCAATACATCAAAGCTCTGTCTCTTGAGAAACTAACTTTAGATAACTCACTTATTCATACTTTTCTTGAATTGTTTGCATGAAATTGAGCAGAATTCACTTAGTTCTTAACATATCAAAGTATGATGAGAGAATCCATCTAAGTGCTTGTTTCTTTCAACTAAAATGCATGAAATTGAGCTGATATTAATTAAACTAACCATCTAATCTAGCTAAGATGTAAATGCATCACAACACCAAACTTGAAATATTGCTTGTCCTCAAGCAAAAGGTAAAAGATTTTTGGCAATAACTGAACTGCAATGACAACAAAGAAGAAGTCTCTACTTAGGGGTCTAGCATTATCCTACTCAATGGGGTTTCTTTGTTTCATTCAATTAGACATGGCTCCTGAACTTATATAAGTTCTCTGCATAAAATGCTAGTTCAAATGCTACTTGGTTGATTCTGTGAGACTCATTTCTTATTGCTCTGTTATATCATCCTCAACTTATTCTTTTACTTCTTTCAGAGCTTTCTTATTTCGTTTTTTCAAAGCTTTCTTATTTCAATCAACAATCCCAAACCAGTTGGTTTAAGTTGTTAGGTGTTCAAACACCCCTTCGGATTTACTTGCGCAAGCCTCATTCCTCAACACATTCGTACTACAGGCATGTAACTTGAGTTTGTCTTTGAAAAGTGGTGTCCATCACCTCTTTGGGTTACTAAATGTTTTGTTGCAAGGCTACTCTTGATAGTGGGTTTTCAATCGATAATCCCGAGTTGTTAACTCAAGTTACCAAGTGATGAAGCACTCTGCAGATTTACTAACCCATGTATGTCCTTGAACACAAACACCACAGACACATATTCAAAGTTTAGTCATTGATGCCTAGCCTCTTTATTTTATTTTTCTCTTGTTCCTTTTGACGAGCAGAAAAAATGCCGACTAAGAATTTATAATGGAAATAACATTGCAAGTACAGTTCTTAACCGAAAAAAATTCCACTTATCAATTTAAAAAGAGTTGTCACAATTTAGAATCAATTAACTGGGAGTAGAATTCCCAGGTCATCTCCCAACGAGTTGACAAAAGAGTGCAATTTATTGGTCAGGAATTTTCTGAGAAATTTTAGAGTTGGGGAATAGAGAAATAAATGACTATCAATTAAAGCAATAAAAAATTAACAAGAGATTTTATATAATTAAAATAAAAGCCTTGACTAGGAGAAGATTAATTGGAATTTCTATCCTTGTTGAATGTTCCTAAGTATAATAGTAAAAGGGTTGTTGCTTCTACTTAGTTATCCCCTAACGAATAAAGGAAAGTCAAGTAACTAAACCAACTCTGGTTCACAAGTCCTAATCCCTTCCTAGGGAAGAATTAGAGTTAGTGAATAGAGAGTCAGCCAACAACTTCTAATTACAGATTAACACTTGAGTATTCCAACTCAAGGGTTTTCTGTTAATCAACTCCAAAGTCAAGTTGGGAGTCTACTCCATTGACATGGATGCCATTTTTGCAAACATGTAAAGGGAGTAGAAAGGAGACATAGTAATTAAAATTAATTTAGTAAAAGTAATTTTTGAGCTAATAAATTAATTGGAGATAATCAAACAAATAATGAAATTAAATGTAAAAATAACTCTTTGCATTAATAAATTCCAAAATCAAAGATATCCATATATGACTCTAAACAAACTGAATGGAAAACAAAAGAGTAAGGTAATAGGAAAGCAAACTATAGTGATATAGACTTCAATCGAAGGTAGTAACTCTCTCAAGATCCAATCCAGAAGCATAAAACTAAAAATCTAAGAATGTGAAGAACCCTAGAGGAAGTAGTGTTTTCTCTCCCAAATTCCAAACTAAAACTAAAACTGAGTAAATGTGAATGTCTCTTGGGTCTCTGCTTGTCCCCTGGCTCTAGCCTGTGTTTCTGGACCAAAAACTCGGTCAAAAACCAGCCCAAAATCGCCCTTAGCTTCTTCTGCAGTTGCAGCATGTGACGCACGTCACGCGTACGCATCGCTGTGCAACTTCGCTAATCACGCGTACGCGTCGCTATAAAATGCTCCAAGTCACGCACACGCGTGAGCCATGCGTGCACGTCGATACTCGCTGGTCATCTTCTTTGTTTCTTGTGCTCCTTCCACTTTTTTGCATGCTTCCTTTCCATCCTCTAAGCCATTCCTGCCCTATAAAGCCTGAAAACACTTAACACACAGATCACGACATCGAATGGTAAAGAGGGGAATTAAAAATTAGCAAATTTAAGGCTAAAGAAGCATGTTTTCAATCATAGTACAAAATTAGGAAGGATTTGTAAAACCATGCAATTTGTGTGAATAAGTGTGTGAAGAACTGATAAAAACCACTCAATTTAGCACAAGATAAACCGTAAAATAGTGGTTTATCACATTTTCTTTGTTTTTTTGCTCTTGTCAAGGATCTTTCTTCAGCATATTTTTAGAATCTCATCATATCTAACCAACAGTTCTCAAGCAAGCATCTTAATTTCATTGATTTCATAGGCCATAGTCTAATCAAAATCACAATCTATGCATCACCATGTTCATAAGACTTATCCATTCCACTTAATTTAGACTTTTCTTTGTTTTTATTCATAACAATCCCTTTATTGAATTTTTAAAGAACTTGAAACAAGCAAACATTTCAGGCAGATGAGTGATACACAAATAAACAACCAATCATAAAAATGTAGGACATGAAGACTTATTCAAACATAAATGTGCAGAACATAAAAATTTAGAAGGCATATCATTTTTCAGACATGTATCTTCCTTATTTATTTAAAACTATGAAAGGGACTTCACCACCTCTAGTTTTTGTGTCCCTTCCCTTTGCTTGACCCCCCTTTCTTCTCTTTATTCTTTGGCTCTTGCTTCTTCTTCCTCCTTGTTTCCTCCTCTTTCTGTTTTCCAGACTGCTCTTCTTCATCCCAAAGTCCAGCATCAATCAAGCTTTGCTTCATTCTCTCCTCATTTCTTTTTGCTCTTGCTATTTGCACCTCTCCCAGTTTCTTGACCTGTTGATATAGTGTAATCTCCCAATTCAATACAGGCATGCTAGAAGTGAGGTAGTTGAGCTTAGCTTGAGTGTCTATGTCATATTCAACCCTATTCAAGTGCCTTGATTCTCCAGCTGTATGATATATATTTTTCCAGCGCAACAAGTTTTCAAGATATCCTTCAAGCTGATCTTGCTGTTGAGATATTTGGTTGAAAGACTCTTGGAATTGATTAGATTGTTCCCTATGCCGATCTAGTAGTCTTGCTTGAAAGTATCTTTGTTGATCCATCATTCTTAGCTGGAAATTCTCTTGTTGCTCCATTATTTTCAGCTGGAAATTCTCTTGTTGCTGCTAAGCCCTCATGTATTGTTGAGACATTCCTTCAATAGCACTCTGAATTTGGCTTAGATCAATTGTGCTAGAAGCTTGTCCTTCTTCCATTTGTGTTCCCTTCTTTCTTCTCTGAGGTCTTCTTTCACTCTGAGTGCCAGTGACATTTTCCATTCTTAGCTTGGTGATCGGCTTGCCTTCTTTCACCTAGTCTGTGTCTTCGTCCTCAAAAAGCATCCATGCCCTCTTGCACAGACGCAATATAGTGCTTGGGTGGCCAAGTCTAGTTGATTTGCTGCTGTCTTTAGCTATCTCTTGAATGCTGTCTGCAATAAGCTGTAGAACATTTATTTCTCCCTATTTTATTATGGAATCTATCATAATTGCTCTATTTATTGTGATTTCTGAAGTGTTTGTAGTGGGGGAGATTGAGCTTTTCACTATTTCATACCAACCCTTGCCTTCAGGTGAGAGATAAATATTTTTCAAGTGGCATGGATTCTTATTTGAATCTCTCACCTAATCTTTGCCATCCAGACATATATCATTCACTATCTCATCAGGGTCATTTTTGCCCTTCATTCTTTCTTCAAAACTGGGCTCTTTGAATGGTATTGATCTTATTTGTAGAACCCTCATGATTATTACTTGGCTAAAGTCCACTTCTACTCCCCTCACATAACTTTTGTAGGGGGGCCGGTTTTGCTTTCCCTGACTGCATTTGCATAGAACTCCCGTACAAGAGTTGCACTTATGTCTGTATAGGGGTCACAAAGGAGTTTCCATCTTCTCTTTTGTATCACTTCTCTCATTATAGGGTACTCATCTTCCCCCAATTTGAATCCTATCTCCGGGATGATTCTTTCTCTTCCATCCACCCATGATATTGAAGTTCATGGAATTGAGATTTGAATATTTTTTTATCATAAGTGGGTGGTTCAGCCGATTGCTTCCCTTTTCTTCTTTTGGAATTTGGTGAGGTTATTGAATGGAGAAGGAGAAGGCTGAATCTTCAACACCAAACTTGAACTATGCTTGTTCTCAAGCATAAAAATTCTGAACAGAGCTTGAGATGAAAATGGAAGAAAAGTGAAGTGTATGACTACGGTTGGAAGTGATGAGGTAGGACTAAGAAGAAAATCTTGGACAGAGCAAGCTTTAAGAAGAGAAGGGGAGAAATGTTTATGGGCACGGTACAATGTTCTTGGTTTGGAAGAAAAATGATGTGGGATGTATGAGAAAGGCAGAATATGTTTGGTTAGGACAAGTGATGAATAAAGTAAAGGTGTGTGAGCAAAGGGATGCTACTTGCTAATTTAAAGCAAGGAAATGAGTTATTGAAGCAGGACAAGGTGGATTGTGTTCGGCCACTTTGAAATGGAAGGTGAGGATTGAGTGAGTATAATGAGAATGGACGGCTCATATAAGGAGGTAGAATGAAGATAAGGATTTGGTCATGGCATTGGAAGTGTAAATCTTCTGGCAAATGCATGTTAAGGTGCTCTTCCCAAGGCACAAAACTCCAAGGCATGTGACTCCTCCTCTTGATTCCTCATGTGTGCTGTCCGTTTCCTTCCTTTGGCCATCACATCTTCTTTTTAGTTTTCCTGCAAAATAAAACAAAACATCAACTCTTTTTTTTAAATAAAAAAATTTGAATAGTTAGTGATAAGAGACAAACTTGATTTTTCTTTAAAGGAGTGAATAGAAAATGATTTCCGTTGCTTTCTTATGCTCAGGGAAGCTAACTCAAATTGTGTTCTAGAATTTAATATGGATGTAGCTTATATGGACACCAAACTTAGATTGTGACTATATGCTGTAAAATCAATGACTCGGGTCACTCAGATAGACTCAATTAAAGTTAATGTCTCAGGCTGCTATCTTGGAGTGCCTTTGTTCACACCAAACTTGGTGTTCATCATAGGCTATATATAACCTTAGTGACCCTCTGTTACAACTGATTTTGTTTCCTTGAGTGGATATGAAGCAACACTTTATTTCTAACTACTAAAGCATAAAAGTTAAAGGATAGTATGCATGTGTTGCCTCCCATGAAGCACTCTTTTATCGTCATTAGCTTGACGTTGCAACTGCTTTGTTCATGTCAACAGATGCACACTTTCTTCCTTGTTCCATAATCCACCAAGGTAGTGCTTCACTCTATGGCCATTGACTGTGAATGTTTCTTTTGAAGCTTCATTAAGTAGTTCTAAGTGACCATGAGGAGACACTCTAGTGATGAGATACAGACCAGTCCACTTGGATCTAAGCTTCCCAAGGAAAATTTTCAATCTTGAATTGAAAAGCAATACTTTCTGTCCTGGTTCAAATATTCTGGGTGCAATCCTCTTGTCATGCCATTTCTTTGCTCTTTCTTTGTATTTCCTGGCATTCTCATATGCTTCATCCTGGCGTGGAACGCCACTGCTGACGTTAAACGCCCGCAACTCCCTTTTTTTTACCCCCTTGGTAGCATTAAACGCCCATTATGGACGTGAAATGCCCCAAGGGGATTAAAACTTTGCATGAGAATGCCTAAATCGGGTGTAAATTGCCCAACCCACCTTTCCCCTCATGGCGCTAAATGCCCTCCCTGGCATTTAGCGCCCGCAGTGTTGATCCTCTGGAGTGTATTGTTCTTCTATCTAAACTCTTCTATCCCTATTCTGAGTGTTGTACATGATCATAAACATTAGAAATCCTAGGAAAACTATGAAAATCAACGAAAAATAAAATAAAATGAATCAAATTACAATAGAACTGAAATAAAACTAAAACAAACTAAAGGATACTTATGGTTAAGTTGCCTCCCAACAAGTGCTTTTTTACTGTCATTAGCTTGACATTCACATCTGCTATGTCAGCAAGTGGGTTGATCTCTGACGATCGATCTCATCTCCAAGATAGTGTTTTACCCTTTGGCAATAGACTATGAAATTGTTGTCTGAATTCCTATCTTGAAGTTCCACATGACCATAGGGTTACACTCTAGTGACCACAAAGGGTCCTGACCATCTTGACTTGAGCTTCCCAGGAAAGAGCTTGAGCCGAGAGTTGAATAGTAAAACTTTCTGGCCAGGCTCAAGTACTCTTGAAGCTATCTTTCTATCATGCCACTTTTTAGCCCTTTCTTTGTAGAGCTTGGCATTCTCATAGGCAGAGTTCCTAAACTCATCAAGCTCATTCAGCTGGAATAACCCTTTCTCTCCTGCAGCCTTGGCATCAAAGTTTAGGAACTTTGTTGCCCAATATGCTCTGTGCTCCAATTCTACTAGAAAATGACAAGCCTTACCATAGAGCATCATTAAGTCTCTTTGTCCAGTCCTTCCTTGAGGTACTCATTATCTTCTCTAAGATCCTCTTGAGTTCACTATTTGAGACCCTAGCCTGTCCACTTTTCTGTGGGTGATAGGGGGTTGACACCTTGTGACGGACTCTATATCTTTGTAGAAGTGAGTCCAGCTATTTATTGCAGAAGTGGCTACCTCCATCACTGATCAGTGTCCTTGGGACACCAAATTTGTTGAAAATATATCTCTGCAAGAAGTTCAACACGACTCTGGTGTCATTAGTGGGTGACGCTATTACCTCCACCCATTTGGACGCATAATCCACTGCCACCAAGATGTATGTGTTTGAGTATGAGGGTAGAAAAGATCCCATGAAATCAATCATGAGTATAAGGAAGCTTTCCAACTCTTTGACATTTGTCACAGTTTCTTAGAAATTCTTGTGAGTCATTGAAGAGGGTCGGCCAGTAGAACCCACTCTGAAAGACCTTGGTGGCTATTCTTTTGCCTCCGAAGTGGCCTCCATCCTCAAAACCGTGACAATGCCAGAGCATCTACTGTGCTTCCTCATCTAAGACACAATGCCTGATTATCCCGTCCGAGCATCTCTTGAAGAGGTAGGGGTCATCCCACAAGTAATACTTAGCATCATGTAAAAGCTTTCTAACTTGTGGCTTAGTGTACTCCTTGAGGATGAACCTTATGGCCTTATAGTTTGCAATATCTGTAAACCATGGAGCCCTTTGAATCATAAAAAGTTGCTCATCCGAAAAAGTCTCAGTCACAGCAGTGGGGGGTAGCGTCCCTTCCTCAGGCTCAATCCTGGACAGATGGTCAGCTACTTGATTCTTTGACCCTTTTCCTGTCTCTAATTTCAATATCAAATTCCTGAAGAAGTAGTACCCACCTGAGCAGCATGGTCAGTATAAACAATAACCTTGGACACAAAAATTCATATTTCAGAAAAAAAGGGTTGTGCGTACATGATGCCTAGGCATCTTAGGCTAGTTTTACAAGCCTTTTTCATTTGATCTTACTTGGTTTCATGCACTTTCTTAGGCAATAAGTAAGCATTTGGATGAGAAATGTATGCATGTCTTGATTCAATCAAACATTGTTAATTATGTGCATTTTCATGAGATTTATGCAAGAATTACTTGATTCAATGAATGATGCATTATCTTGTGATTAGGGCAATACTTTGATGCATTTTGTTTGGTTGATGATAGGTAAGAAGAAGCAAAGGAAGGGCAGAGAAGAAGCAGAGGCCATAGCGTTAGTGGCCAAAGTTAATGCACTAACGCTATAGTTAACGTTGCCAAGGAAGGAAGAAGCAATGTTAGTGGCCTAAGTTAGCTCACTAATGTTGCTCATCAATGTTGGTTCAAAAGAGGTAGCAAAGTTAGTGGCCAAAGTTAGGCTCCATAACTTTGCCAAGTTGACAAGCAACGTTGATGGACCAAAGTTAAGCTCACCAACATTACTAGCAAAAGAGGTGCCAACGTTAGTGTGCTAATGTTACTTCAAGTTAGCACACTAACGTCTTCGATAAATATTCAAGTTTGAGCTGGGAAATTCGTCAGTGACATGTACGCGTGAGCGACGCGTACGCGTGACTAAAGGAGCGTTGGTAGCAACGTTAGTGAACTAACACCAGTGGAAATGTTCCTAAAGTGTTTTGAAGGTAACATTAGCCACCGTTAGTACACTAACGCTGGTGACTAACGCCTAAGGTGGCTTATACATGCAACGTTAATGCAACCGTTAGTGCACTAACATTGGTGACTAATGCCAATACCAGCTTTCAACATCAATGGCATCCATGAAAGCATATGAATGTTAGAGAATTAACGCCTTGGCTAACTTTAGAAAGAGCCACTCTTAATTGCTTCAAACTAAGGCCAAAGCCCATATCTAAAGACTTGAAAATTGATTTGGAAAGTGTATAAATAGGATAGTTTTTGAAGTTAGAAGAAGGCTAGCATGTTTGAACTTTTTTAGCTTTCATGTACTTTTCTTTTCCTTTTTGTTTTGCTGAGCAATAATGAACTAAACCCCCAATCATTAGGGGAAGGATCTCTATTGTAATTCACATGATTGAATAAAATTCTTCTTCTCAATTCGCTTGTTGTAGCTAAGAGATACCTTCTGTTTTGATTTGATTTACTCACTCCGGAAGGAGGTTTAAATCCTTTGAAATCTTATGTGAGCCTCGGAAGGGGAATCATAGAAATTAGAGTTGAAGCTCTTTCTCTCACAACTCTCTTGATCAACACCATTCGGGAGGAATTGAGATCTTGAGAGTTTGTGTGGCTCTTGGATAAGAGATATGCACTTAACCTCTTCTCATGACAATTGGATCAAGGAATTGGCAAATTGATTGTGATTAGAAAAATTGGGACTCAATTAATTCCAATCCGCCATAGATCTACTTCATATGATTGAGGAAGAAGTTGAGACCCATTGATTCATGATAGATTATGATATCTTCAATCCCTAATGAATCTTTCTCTTTGTTATTCTTCACTTTGATTTCATTGAATTCCTTTTAATTGCTTTGATTTACTGCTTCCTCTAATTCCCAGCACCCAAGTCCTCTTTACATTTTATGCAATTTCCATTTTATTGTCATTTACATTCTTGCCTTTACTTACTTGTCATTTAAGATTCAACTCATTTAAGTTTCTTGTCTTTTACTTTTCAGCCCTTTATATTTCCTACCATTTAAGTTTCTGTCCTTTACTTTTCAGCATTTAAATTTCTAGTACTCTACATTTTGTTGATCTACTTTCCTTGTGGATTTATATTTTGCTAATTAAATTTCACCAAACTCTTTTTAATATTCGCCTGACTAAACAAATCACCTCACTAAAGTTGTTCAATCTATCAATCCCTGTGGGATCGACCTCACTCTTGTAAGTTATTACTTGACGATTTATACTGTGCAAATTCCCGGTCATTGTTATGCATAGGGTTAAAAATGGGTGGTCGCGTACGCGACCCCCTACTTGCGTACGTGAGTGTTGGTGCGCGGAATTTAACTTCGCACAAATGAACTAAGAAGTGCACTAGTTCGTCCAAGTGATACCTAAGGTGAGTTAGGGTAGATCCCACAGAGATTGTTGGCTTGGATCAAACAGTGGTTACCTTGTAAATCTTAGTCAGGTGGATAGAAAAGTTATTTTGTTGTTTAAGCGCATAAAAGTAAAATAAAGATAACGGTACTCAGTGGTTGTGAATTCAACGATAAGAAGATGGTTAAGGCTTCGGAGATGCTTTGTTCTTCTAGATCAATACCTTCTTACTGTCTATTTCAACTGTGAATGATTTCTTCTATGGCAGGCTGTATATGATCAACGCTGGTTGAGAGGTTGCCAATCTTCCTTTAGGCTGAACGCCAGGTTTAGTGCACGTCTAGTCTGAATGAGGGTGAAGCTCCTGCAGTTCATTCCCTTGGTGATCCTACTCAAAACACCACAGACAAGGTCGAATATTCCGAATTAGAGAATGCTGCGCCTTGATTCTAGCCTTTACCACAAAGACCCTAATTTTCCCATACCTCGGTTGAACGGATGTCTCGAGAAGTCCCAAACAAAGTCGTAGATTAGCCGTCTAAGAGATGTATAATCAAGATTTTGGTTCAGCGATCTCCGATGAAAGACTCACACTGAACCCATGTATAATGGAGATAACTTGTGACGGTTCATTTCATTCATAGGGTTGAAGAATGAAGATACATCTTAGAATAGAATCAAACATGAATTAAAATAGAACAGTAGTGCTTTTATTAATTTGTGAAACTCAACAGAGCTCCTAACCTTAACTTAGGAGGTTAGTGACTCATGCTGATAGAAAAATACAATGGAAAACGTAAAAGTGGGCAAGAGTCCCCTAACAAGGGTGAACTCTTGCATATATATACTAATATAATAACTAAGGATTACAGAAATATGATAGGCTTAGCTTTTAGTGCGAAAATCCACTTTCGGGACCCACTTGGTGAGTGTTTAGGCTCAGCCAAGGTTGTCTCCACGTGCTAACAGGCTCTTTGGGCATTGAACACCCACTTTGGACTCCGCTTTGGGCATTGGACGCCAGCTGCTCCCTTTTGGGCGTCCAATGCCAGGAAAGGAATAGGTGGCTGGCATTGAACGCCAGTTTTGCGCCTTCATCTCCAAAGACAAGTATAGACTATTATATATTTCTGGAAAGCCCTGGATATTAGCTTTCCAACGCCATTGATAACGCTCCATTTGGATATTTGTAGCTCCAAAACTACTTTCTTGAGTGCACGGAAGTTAGATCCTGACAGCATCTGCTACACTTTCCTTGCCTCTGAATCAGACTTTGTCAAAACTCTCAGATTTCAGCCAGAAAATATCTGAAATTACCATAAAACACAAAAACTCATAGTAGAATCCAAAAATATTAATTTTACACTAAAACCCATGAAAATATAATAAAACTTAAATAAAACATAACAAAAACTATATGAAAATGATGTCAAAAAGCATATAAAATATCCGCTCATCACCAAACTTAAACTGTTGCTTGTCTCCAAGCAACTAAAACAAAGTAGGATAAAAAGAAGAGTAAGATACAATAAATCTCAAAGTTTCAATTAGATGAACGGGACTTAGTAGCTTTTTGCTTCTGAATAGTTTTGGCATCTCACTATCCATTAAAGCTCAAAAGTGTTGGCATCTTTAGGAACTTAGAATCCAGATGATATTATTGACTCTCCTAGTTTAGTTCTTTTTTATTCTTGAACACAACTTTTAGAGTCTTGGCTGTGGCCCTAAGCACTTTGTTTTCCAGTATTACCACCGGATACATAAATGCCACAGACACTTAACTGGGTGATCCCTTTCGGATTGTGATTCAACTTTGCTAGAATCCCCAAATAGAGGTGTCCAAAGTTCTTAAGCACACACTTTTTGCTTTGGATCACGAATTTAACTACTTAGTCTCAAGCTTTTCACTTGACACCTTCACACCACAAGCATATAGTTAGGGACACTGTTCATTTGGAGTGCTTAGGTCAAGATTTTGTTTCTTGTAGACCTTCCTAATGGTGCACGAATTGTGAATCACACTTTTCACAACGCGTACCACTAACCAGCAAGTGCACTGGGTCGTCCAAGTAAAACCTTACGTGAGTAAGGGTCGAATCCCACGGAGATTGTTGGTTTGAAGCAATCTATGGTTATCTTGTAAATCTTAGTCAGGAAGTCAATTATGTTTATCAGTTGAATTGCGAATAACCAAGAGAGCATAAATTAAAGGTTACTTGTTGTGCAGTAATGGAGAATATGTTGGAGTTTTGGAGATGCTTTGTCTTCTGAATCTCTGCTTTCCTCTGTCTTCTGATTCACGCACGCACGTCCTCCTATGGCAAGCTGTGTGTTGGTGGATCACCGTTGTCAATGGCTACCTTCCATCCTTCCAGTGAAAACTACGCTCACGCGCTCTGTCACAGCACGGCTAATCACCGGTTGGTTCTCGATCCGGTTGGAATAGGATTTACTATCCTTTTGTGTCTGTCACTAATGCCCAGCCTACAGGAGTTTGAAGCTCGTCACAGTCGTTCAATCCTTGAATCCTACTCGGAATACCACAGACAGGGTTTAGACTTTCCGGATTCTCATGAATGCCACCATCAGTTCTAGCTTATACCACGGAGATTCTGATTAAGAGATCTCAGAGATACTCATTCAATCGGATATAGAACGGAGGTGGTTGTTAGGCACACGTTCATGGTTTGAGGAAGGTGATGAATGTCACAGATCATCACCTTCATCACAATTAAGCGCGAATGAACATCTTAGATAGAAACAAGCGTGTTTGAATGGAAAACAGAAATACTTGCATTAATTCATCGAGACACAGCAGAGCTCCTCACCCCCCAACAATGGGGTTTAGAGACTCATGCTGTCAGAGAATACAAGGGTTTGATCTAAAATGTCATGAGATACAAAATAAGTCTCTAAAAGTTGTTTAAATACTAAACTAGTAGCCTAGG
>NC_029791.2:43051421-43053595 GCF_000816755.2 Arachis ipaensis | reverse complement strand
ATTCAACTCCAGCTTTTGATCCTTTTCTGGCGCTGGACACCAGAATTGGGCAGAGAACTGGCGTTGAACACCAGTTTACATCATCTATCCTTGTGCAAAGTATGGACTATTATATATTGCTGGAAAGCCCTGGATGTCTACCTTCCAACGCAATTGGAAGCATGCCATTTCGAGTTCTGTAGCTCCAGAAAATCCACTTTGAGTGCAGGGAGGTCAGAATNNTTGAAACATAAAATTTGAAATTAAAATGGAAATACGTGGGGAAAAATGAATTTGGCTCCTCCCTGCTGTCCTAGCGTTTGAACGCCCAAACACTGCCTGTTTTGGGCGTTCAGCGCCCAAATGCTGCTCTCCTGGGTGTTCAACGCCCAGCTGCTGCCATTACTGGTGTTCAACGCCCAGTGGGTGCCCCTTTCTGGCGTTGAACGCCCAGATTGCTACCATCACTGACGTTCAACGCCCAGTGGATGCCCATTTTGGGCGTTGAACGCCCAAAATATACTTTTACTGGCGTTTTCTTGCCAGTGAGCTCTTTTTCTCTGTTTTGTGTGCCGAGGTCTTCTGTAAATGATTATTTACCTTGTTGCCAATGAACTCTATATAAACAAATAAGAATAAAAATAGAAATATGGCAAAATGCTTAGAGGATTGTTGCCCCATGGCTGGGTTGCCTCCCAGCAAGTGCTTCTTTATTGTCTTTAGCTGGACCTTGCTGAGCTTTTAATCTAGCTTCAGCCTTGAGCATTCTTGCTCAATGTTGCCTTCAAGATAATGCTTGATTCTCTGTCCATTGACAATGAACTTCTTATCAGAATCAATATCTTGAAGCTCCACATAAATATATGGTGACACACTTGTAATCACGTATGGTCCCCTCCACCGGGATTTCAGTTTCCCGGGGAATAGCCTCTATCGGGAATCTTTATAGAGTGTGGGCCAATAGAAGCCACATTCGAGGACCTTGGTGGCTGTTCGCTCACCTCCGAAATGGCCTCCATATTGAGATCCGTGGCAATGCCATAGGATCCTCTGTGCTTCTTCTCTAGGCACACACCTACGGATAATTCCGTCTGCACATCTCTTAAAGAGATAAGGTTCATCCCACAAGTAGTACTTTGCATCAGTAATTAATTTCTTCTTTTGTATCCTGTTGTACTCCTTGGGTATGAACCTTGCAGCTTTATAGTTTGCAATATCGACAAACCATGGTGCTTCCTAAATGGAGAATAAATGCTCATCAGGAAACGTCTCAGAGATCTCAAGAGAAGGGAGGGATGTCCCTTCCACTGGCTCTATCCGGGACAGATGATCAGCCACTTGGTTCTCTGTCCCTTTTCTGTCTCTTATTTCTATATCAAACTCTTGCAGAAGCAATACCCATCTGATGAGCGTGGGTTTTGAATCCTGCTTTGTGAGTAGATATTTAAGAGCAGCATGATCAGTATACACAATCACTTTTGATCCTACTAAGTATGATCTGAACTTGTCAATGGTGTAAACCACTGCAAGTAGTTCTTTTTCTGTGGTTGTGTAATTTTTCTGAGCATCATTTAGAGCGCGACTGGCATAATAAATGACATGCAGAAGCTTGTCATGCCTCTGTCCCAATACTGCACCAATGGCATGATCACTGGCATCACACATTAGCTCAAATGGTAATGTCCAGTCTGGTGCAGAAATGACTGGTGCTGTGACCAGCTTAGCTTTCAGCATTTCAAACGCCTGCAGGCACTTTGTGTCAAACACAAATGGCGTGTCAGCAGCTAGCAGATTGCTTAGAGGTTTTGCGATTTTTGAAAAATCCTTTATAAACCTCCTATAGAATCCTGCATGCCCCAGAAAGCTTCTGATTGCCTTAACATTGGCAGGTGGTGGTAATTTTTCAATTACCTCTATTTTTGCTTGATCCACCTCTATTCCCTTGTTTGAGATTTTATGCCTAAGAACAATTCCTTCAGTCACCATGAAGTGACACTTTTCCCAGTTTAAAACTAGGTTGGTTTCTTGGCATCTTTTAAGAACAAGTTTTAGGTGATCAAGACAGGAGCTGAATGAGTCTCCATATACTGAGAAGTCATCTATGAAGACTTCCGGAAATTTTTCCACCATGTCAGAGAAAATAGAGAGCATGCATCTCTGGAAGGTTGCAGGCGCATTACACAGCCCAAATGGCA
>NC_029791.2:43016260-43051234 GCF_000816755.2 Arachis ipaensis | reverse complement strand
TTGTCACCTTCTCCCAGAAATGCATATTTCAAGGATGGTGGTAGTGGCTTGAGCTCGGGTTTAGGAGGTTTTTCCTCTTTCAGAAGAATGTTCAGAGGCTCTTTCATGTCCCCTGAATCCTCCAAATCAGGCTGAACATCTTTAAAGATGTCTTCCAACTCTGATTCGAGCTTTTTCTTGCTTCAAGAATCAAATTTTTTTTAGATTATCAATAATACTTCTCCTTTTTCATCATTCTTTCAAGAGCTAACATTCTTAACTCTAATTTCAAATATGCACTGTTCATTCATATATTCTGAAAACAAAAGCAATGCCACCACATTAAGGTAATTAAACTATTCTTATTATATAACTCGAAATTCATGTATCTCTCGTTCTTCTAAAAAAGCTCACTATTTTATTCAAGTTTACTGATGATAAGAGGAATATTTTATAACTAATTGACGGAAATAAAAACTTAAATTCTAATAATGCTCATGCAATTCTGAAATTAAAAGACAGAAATATAAAATAAAAACTTAAATACTACTAGTGATCATGTAAACCTAAATATAAGAAATAGAAATTAGAATAACCACAGAAATAGGGAGGTGGAACTCAACCACCTTAATTATGGTTAGCTTTAGGCTCTTCAGGGGATAATTTCTGATGCTTCAGTTCTTCTAGCTCATACCCCTGCTTCTCTTGTTCTTTGACCAGTTTGCAAATCATGCTATTCTGATCTTTCTGCTCCTCTCTTAGTTGATCCAAGGTGGTTTGCATTTGAATCACAGATGCTTCCAACTGAGTCCAATATTCAATTGGAGGGATCTCTTGTGGAGGCTCAGATGCCTTCTTTTTGGGATAATTTTCTGGTACCTTGGAGCTTTCCATCATATGTTGGTGATTGGGCTTTCCACTGGAATAAATGTGTCTCTGTTAATCAAGACTTTAGCCTCTTGACATAGGTGAAAGATATGGTTTGGATAGGCCAGCCTGGCTTGAGTGGACATCTTGTTCGCGAACTTGTACATCTCATATGGAATTATTTGGTGAACTTGTACCTCATTCTCCATCATGATGCAGTGAATCATCACAACTCTTGCAATAGTGACTTCAGAGTGGTTACTAGTGGAAAGTATAGAACGCCCAATGAAGTCTAGCCATCATCTAGCAATTGGCTTGAGGTGCATTCTTTTCAGTTGGTTTGGCTTGCCTTTTGCATCGTTAACCCATTGAGTTCTAGGCAGACATATCTCCTCTAGGATCTGATCCAGCTTTGGATTGGCTAACACCCTTCTATTGAAGGATTCAAGGTCGTCCCTTTATAAGGGTAATTTAAAGATCTCTCTCACCCTTTCAAGATGAAAATAGAGGATCTTTCCCCTAACTATAGTACGAAAAGTATGGAATGCTTGTCCATCTTTCTTTTACTTATCTGTCATCCACAGATTTGCATAGAATTCATGGATCATGTTTATTCCAACATTGATCTTAGGGTTGGCTAGAATCTCCCAACCTCTCTTTCAAATTTGCTCTTGGATCTCCGAGTATTCATCTTCTCTAAATTTGAATCTTGCCTCTTGGATTACTGGCCTCTTACACATTATTTTGTAATAATGTTCTTCATGTTGCTTGGTGTAGAATCTGACAGGTTTGAGGACAACTGTTGGGTCGTCTTCTTTCTTATTTCTTGAAGTAAACTTTCCATTTTTTAGAGCCATGGGATTTGAAAGGAGTGAGAAAGCAAGGCTCCTTCCACACCAACTTAAAAGGTTTGCTCGTCCTCGAGCAAAAGGAAGAAAGGAAGATGAAGAAATCGAAGGAGAGGAGAATAGGAGGAGAGTTATTTCAAATGGAAGAAGGGGTGAATGAGGGAGTTGGGAACACGGATATATATAAGGAGGGGAGGGAGGATTTTTGAAATTAATTAGATAAAAGATAAGGAAGATATGATTCACATTTTAGTAAAAGATAAAAAAAGATAGGTTTTAAAATAAAAAAGATATGAAAAAGATAAAAAGATAGGATAGAATATATGAAAAAGATTTTGAGGTTAAATAAAAGGTTTGAAAAAGAACTATGAAGAATATGAAATTTTGAAAAAGGTTTGAAAAAGAATTGAAAAATATTTGAGAAGATGGTTTTAAAATTTTGAAAAGATACGTATTGAATTTGAATTTGAAAGATAATAATTGAAAAATATTTGAATTGAAAGTCATGGAATTTCAAAATCAAAATTTAAAATGATAGGTTGAATGAAAAAAAGAAGATAAGATGAAGAAAATATAAGGTTTTCAAAAGTTACCTTCTTTGCACTCTTTCTGGCGTTAAATGCCCAGAATGGCTTGATTCTTGTGTTTAGTGCCAATAGTTCCTCCTTTCTGGGTGTTGAATGCCCAGCCAGTGCCCCCTAGCTGGCGTTCAACACCAGGTATGCTCTCCTCCTTGGGCGTTGAACGCCCAGTCCAGGCTCCCTGGCTGGCGTTCAACGCCAGGTTTGCTTCCCCTTATGGGCGTTGAACGCCCAGTCTAGGCTCCCTGGCTGACATTTAGCACCAGGTTGTCACCCCTTCATGGGTATTAAATGCCCATTCTTCACCCTTTTCTGGCATTCAACGCCAGAAAGGTGCTTCGTCCAGGGTGTTTTGCTTCCTGTTCTACATCATTCTGTCTCTGTTTAAACACTGTTCATGATCACTAACATTAAAAAGCAAAGTAATAAAAACTAATTATGAAGAAAACTAACTAAAAAATGAGAATTATTAGAGAAATAGAAAATAATATGCTATTGATCATTGGGTTGCCTGCCAACAAGCGCTTCTTTAATGTCTTTAGCTAGACTTTACTGTACTTAGCCTAGTAGTAGTGTTGAGCCTCTTGGCTTAATATCTCCTTCAAGGTAATGCTTGAGTCTCTATCCATTAATAGTGAACCTGTTGTCTGGGTCTTTACCTTGAAGTTCTTTGTGCCCATAGGGTGATACACTAGTAATCACATATGATCCCTTCCAACGGGATTTGAGTTTCCCAGGGAATAGTCTGAGTCTTGAGTTGAGGTGCAAAACCTTTTGGCCTGGTTCAAAGACTCTGGAAGATATCTTCCTGTCATGCCACCTTTTTGATTTCTCTTTATAGATCTTTTCATTTTCAAATGCAGCTAAGTGGAATTCATCATACTCATTCAGTTGGAGTAGCCATTTTTCTCTTGCTGCTTTAGCATCAATGTTGAGGAATCTGGTTGCCCAATAGACCTTATGTTTTAGTTCCACTGATAGATGACAGGATTTTCCATATACTAATTGATATGGTGATGTTCCTATAGGGGTCTTGAAAGTTATTCTATATGCCCATAGAGCATCATCAAGCTTTCTAGCCCAATCCTTTCTATAGGCACTTACTATCCTCTCTAGAATTTGCTTTAGTTCTCTATTTGAGACTTCAGCTTGCCCATTTGTTTGAGGATGATATAGCATTGCCACTTTATGGTGAACTCCGTAACGGCTCAGAACAGAGTCAAGCTGTCTGTTGCAGAAATGAGTACATCCATCACTAATCAATGTCCAAGGGACACCAAACCTGCTGAAGATGTTTTTCTGGAGGAACTTCATCATGACTCTAGTGTCATTAGTGGGTGATGCTATTGCTTCAACCCATTTAGACACATAATCTACTGCTATAAGGATGTAAGTGTTTGAGTATGAAGGTAGGAAGGGTCCCATGAAGTCTATACCCCAAACATCAAACAACTCAATCTCTAGGATTCCTTGCTGAGGCATGTCGTGACCATGAGGGAGATTGCCAATCCTTTGGCAACTGTCACAGTTACGGACAAACTCTCTAGAGTCCTTAAAGAGTTTGGGCCAGTAGAAGCCACTTTGGAGAACCTTTGTGGCTGTTCACTCACCTCCAAAGTGTCCTCCATAGTCTGAGCCATGGCAATGCCATAGGATTTTCTATACCTCTTCTTCAGATACACAGCATCGGATTATTCCGTCTAAACATCTTTTAAAGAGATATGGTTTATCCCACAAGTAGTACATTGCATCATACATGAGTTTTCGAGCTTGCTGCCTATTGTACTCTTTGGGAATGAATCTTATAGCCTTGTAATTTGCAATGTCTGCAAACCATGGTACTGTTCGAATGGCAAAAGGTTGCTCATCCGGAAAGGTTTCGGATATGTTAGTGGAGGGAAGAGAAGTCCCTGCTACTGGTTCAATCCGAGACAAGTGGTCAGCCACTTGATTTTTTGTCCCCTTTCTGTCTCTAATTTCGATATCAAACACTTGTAGGAGTAACACCTATCTTATAAGCGTAGGCTTAGAATCCTGCTTGATGAAGAGATATTTTAGAGCAGCATGGTCGGTATAGATAATTACCTTAGATCCTACTAAATAGGATCTAAACTTGTCAATGGCATAAACCACTGCAAGTAATTCTTTTTCTGTGGTGGTATAGTTCTTTTGTGCGTCATTTAGAATACGACTGGCATAATAAATGACATGCAGAAGCTTATCATGCCTCTGTCCCAGAACTGCGCCAATGGCATGGTCACTGGCATCACACATCAGTTTGAATGGCAAGTCCCAATTGGGTGCAGATATGATAGGTGCAGTGACAAGCTTGGCTTTCAAGGTCTCAAAGGCATGCAAACATTCTTGGTCAAAGACAAATGGAACATCAATGGCCAAGAGATTACACAGGGGTTTTGCAATTTTCAAAAAATCCTTTATAAACCTCCTGTAAAATTCTGCATGTCCCAGGAAACTTCTGATTGCTTTGACATTGGTAGGTGGTGGCAATTGTTCAATCACCTCCACCTTAGCTTGATCCACTTCTATTCCCTTGTTTGAAATCCAGTGCCTAAGAATAATGCCTTCAGTCACCATGAAGTGGCATTTTCCCAGTTTAAAACCAGGTTTGTCTCTTGGCAACGTTTGAGAACTAGGGCCAGATGATCAAGGCAGGAGTCAAATGTATCTCCAAAGACAGAGAAGTCATCCATGAATATTTCAAGAAACTTATCCACCATATCAGAGAATATGGAGAGCATACACCTCTGAAAGATGGCAGGTGTAGTGCATAGGCCAAATAGCATCCGCCTAAAGCAAACACGCCATATGGGCATGTAAATGCTGTCTTTTCTTGGTCCTACAGATCTAATGCAATTTGCTTATAGCCTGAATAGCCATCCAAAAAGCAGTAGTATGCATGCCCTGTTCGTCTCTCCAGCATTTGGTCTATAAATGGTTAGGGGAAATGATCATTTCTGGTGGCGTTATTGACCCTTCTATAGTCAATATACATACGCCACCCTGTAACTGTTCTTGTGGGAATCAATTCATTCTCTTCATTATGAACCACTGTCATGCCTCCTTTTTTGGGGACAACTTGTACAGGGCTTATCCAGGGGCTGTCAGAAATGAGATAAATAATCCCAGCCTCCCATAGTTTAGTGACTTCCTTCTGCACCACTTCCTTCATGGCTGGATTCAGTCGCCTTTGTGGTTGTACCACTGGGTGGCATCATTTTCTAGCAGGATTCTGTGCATGCATTAGGTTGGGCTAATGCCCTTAAGGTCACTTATAGTCTACCCAAGAGCTGTCTTGTATGTTCTTAACACTTGAATTAGTGCTTCCTCTTCATGTGGCTCTAGGGTAGAACTTGTAATCATAGGATAGGTGTCCTTATCCCCTAGAAATGCATATTTTAGGGATGAAGATAATGGTTTGAGCTCGAGTTTAGGAGGCTTCTCCTCTTCCTTAGGAGCAGTCAAAGTTTCCTGTATTTTATCTGCTACCTCCAACTCGAGCTGGGCATCATAAAAGATGCCATTGATAAACCCCCTTTGTAGGGTTTATCTTATGCTTAATTTAGGTGATTTTATGACCTTTTACCTACATTTATTCAATGAAATAGCATGGTTTCATGATTGACTCCTTATTTGTGCTTAAGTGTGAAAACATGCTTTCAAGGTCCCTAATTAGCTAAATTTAATTCACCTTTGATTCCACTAGATGCCTTGATTTATTTGTTAAGTGATTTCATGTTGAAAAGTTTAGGAATGGATCAAAGGAATGGAAAGGAAAGCATACAAAGTGGAAAAATCATGAAAAGCCAAAGATTTGGAAAAAGCCCATGGACGCGTGCGCGCACTATGCGCCTACGCGCAGATTGCGAAATACTCCAGGGACGCGTACGCACGCTGTGCACATACGCGCCGAAAGTCACACGTGATTTTTAAAGAAGAACTCGTGCCTGGCAATTTTGGAGGGTTTCTGGCCCCACTTGGAGCTGAGTTTTTGGCGGGAAAAGCTTTAAAAGACCAAGGATTGAAGGGGAATACATCATTCACAAAACTTAGCATCATTTTAGACACATTAGGATAAGTTTAGATTAGTTTCTAGAGAGAGAAGCTCTCACTTCTCTCTAGAATTAGGTTAGAATTCCTTAGATCTAGGTTAATTTCATGCTTTGATTTACTTTTCCTTTACAATTTCTTGTTCCTCTACTCTTCCTCTCTCTAATTTTGTATTTCATTCTTATAATTGCCTACTTTGTTGTTGATGCACTCTTTCTTCTTCTATTTTTTCTTTAATGCAATTTATGATTCATGTTCCTTTATTGTTGAATTACTTTGTTGTTGTTTAATTCCTTGCAATTGAGTAGTATAGATTTACATTCCTTGCAATCTTACTATGCTTTCCTTTTATGCCTTCCAAGTGTTTGATAAAATGCTTGGTTGGATTTTAGAGTAGAATTTTATGCTCTTGGCTTGGAAAGGTAACTTAGGAACTCTTGAGTCACTAATGTCCAGGTGATTGACGGTTGGGAGCCATTAACGCTAGATCTCACTAATCGATTTGGTGGAGAACTAGGACTTATGGACTTGGATTGATATAGCTCACTTGACTTTCCTCTACTATTAGTTAGGGGTTGACTTAGTGGGATTGATCCTTGCCAATTCTCATGTTGTGGTTAGTGATTAGGATAGAGATCCTTGACCACCAAACATTGCCAAGACCTTCTTAGCTATTAGTTTATTTTCATTGCCATTTACATTTCTTGCCTATTATCCCAAAAATCCCAAAACATACCTCATAACTAATAACAAGACACTTTGTTGCAATTTCTAGGGAGAACGACCCTTGGTTCAATACTTCGGTTTATAGATTTTAGGGGTTTGTTATGTGTGACAAAAAAAATTTTTTATGAAAGAATTAGTGTTGGTTAGAAACTATACTTGCAACGAGGATTCATTTGTGAATTCTAGACCACACCAAAGTCCAATCATCAAAATGGCGCGGTTGCCGGAGAATTACAATGGTGTTATGTTATTGGTTATTGTATATATGTGAATATTGTGAATAGCTTGATTTTTGGAATTGCTTGTTAGTTTTTGCTAGTTTTAGGACTTTGTTTCATTATTTCTTGTTAGCTTTTATTTCTTATTTTCACTTTTTACCATGAATTATCACTTTGGCTATGAGTGTGATTACAACTATATTGTAGGAAATGAGGGCTACAATGAAAATGTGTATCAAGGATGGGATAATCAAAGGTGGGAGGAGCCATATGCATATGATCAATCCTCTTGGCAACAACCTCCACCAATGCACTATGAAGAAGAGCCATTCTATGATGCATACCAATCCAATGGCTATGGTGAATCTCCTTGTGACTTTCAAGAACCACCACCATATGCCTATGAGCCATATCCTCAACATGAACCTCAACCATACTCACAAGCCCTCTACCACCAAGCACCTCCATATGACCATAATCCATATCCATCCTACCAACCACCTTTTGAACCATATGAGCCATACATGGAACCACCATTCCAATATCAATACTCCCAAGAACCACCTCAATATACACCACCACATCCTTATCAAGAAGAACCACCTTCCTATCATGAACCCTTTCTCCAAGACAATGAACCTTCTTATCCATCCCAATTCTCAATGGATGAAACCCTTAGCCTTATACTTCAAGGGCAAGGAGAAATGCAAAGGGAGACACTAGAATTTGTAGCTACCTTGACCGAGGTAGTATGCCAATTAGGCTCCTAATATTTGATCACTCAAAGCACTCCCATGGTCACATGTGGAGAATTAATTGAAGAGCAAAGCAAGAAGGAGAGGTTGGAAACTTTGGTGGAAAATGAGGAATGTTATTTTGTATTAGAATAATTAGAGGAGCCTATGATCATTGAAGAAGAGGAAGAAGTGGTTGAAGACTTAGGAGATGCGGAACCTCCTTGGGAACCTAGAGTTGAAGAGAACCTCTCCAAGAAAATTGAATTTGATGTTGAGGAGGAGAGTGCACAACCTCCAAAATAATTTTTGAATGAAGACTTGGAAGGAATGAAGCAAGAATTAAATTCCTGTGGTGATGAAGATCATGCATCCAACCTTCTTGGTGGTGAAACCTTTGAATTTGAAGAACCTTCTTCCGAAGAGATAGAAAGCAATGTGGAGGTAGATTTCTCTCAACCTTCCATTTATAATTTGAGTGATGGAGAAGATTTGGATGAAAATAATGAACAAAGGATTGGAAGTGAAGAAGTTTGTGAAGAGGTGGAGGTAGTCAAAGAAGAACACAAGGGAGTAGAGCTTACAAGCACATTGGAAATACATCTCCCCAAGCCACCACCATCCATTCTTTCATTCAAGTGGGTAAATTCCTTATACTTAAGCTTTATTATTCCCCTTGAATATGATTTTCTTGAGACAGATGGTCAACTTAGATATATTTGTGGCTTTAAGAGCAAAAAGGAGATGGCTAGTGGTTGGAAATATCATTCTAAGCTCATTATGGTTGCATGTTCAAAGTTTAATTGTAAGGGTTGGTATAGAGGTAAATCACTTGGGTCTAGGAGCATGTTTGGCCACTTAAATGAGAATTCTAATGTCACACCACCCGGATGGACTAATAATAATGATCAACTTCAAGATGGGTATGAAAATAAAGTGTGGGATCCCAGATCGCACAAGGAGAACCAACTTTGGGAGCCCCAAGCTTGTGAAGAACTCCATCAACACTTGGCACAATCCATAAGAAATCTTGGGGCACAATGGAGAACCAAGCATTGGTGGATGTTCAAAGATAACTTCAAGCACAAGCCTCCTTGATAAGAAGCTCCCTATAAGTCCAACTTAAGGACAATAAACAAAAGTGCTAGGTGGGAGACACCCCACCATGGTAACTTCTTTCCTTTTTTCTGATTTTGTACATATTAGTAGAATTAGTTTAAATTCATGTTTTGATTAGTTTGTTGAGTTTATTTGGTAGTTTAGTATGTTAAATAAGGTTTTAAGGTGTTTTGGTAGCTGTTTAGAGGTTTGGAATGCTTGGATTGGTGCAAAACATAGAATTTTTTTTTGAAAAACAGAGCACCATCCACGCGTACGCGCACTGCACGTGTACGCGTGCATCAAGCATTTTCGCCAAACCGCGCGCATGCATCATGTGCGCATACGCGTGGATCCCAGAATTTCATTCCTTCATACATTGACCCGAGAGTTGTGCGAGTGTTGAGCGCGCACTGTGCCCGAGGCACAAACCGACTCGCGCGTACACGCACAAGACGGGTACGCGTCACTCTCGAAATAAGCCATCGACGCGGACACACCATGTACACGTACGCGTCGCGTCCATTGCACCACCATCCGCGCGTGCGCGTGATGAGCGGATAATTTATACGCTTTTTGGCATTGTTTTCAGTATGTTTTTAGTAGGATCTAGTTACTTTTAGGGATGTTTTTATTAGTTTTTATGTTAAATTCACATTTCTGGACTTTACTATGAGTTTGTGTGTTTTTCTGTGATTTCAGGTATTTTCTGGCTGAAATTGAGGGACTTGAGCAAAAATCAGATTCAGAGGTTGAAGAAGGACTGCTGATGCTGTTGGATTCTGACCTCCCTGCACTCAAAGTGAATTTTCTGGAGCTACAAAACTCAAAATGGCGCGCTTCCAATTTCGTTGGAAAGTAGACATCCAGGGCTTTCTAGCAATATATAATAGTCCATACTTTGGCCGAGTTTAGATGATGCAAAAGGGCGTTGAACACCAGTTCTGCGCTGCAGTCTGGAGTTAAACGCCAGAAACACGTCACGAACCAGAGTTGAACGCCAAAAACACGTTACAAACTGGCGTTCAACTCCAAGAATGACCTCTACACGTGTAAACTTCAAGCTCAGCCCATGCACACACCAAGTGGTCCCCGGAAGTGGATTTATGCATCAATTACTTACTTCTGTAAACCCAGTAGCTAGTTTAAGTATAAATAGGACTTTTTACTATTGTATTTACATCTTTTGATCATTTTTAGATCTCTAGACCTCCATGGGAGGCTGGCCACTCGGCCATGCTTACCCTATATTCACTTATGTATTTTTCAACGGTAGAGTTTCTGCACTCCATAGATTAAAGTGTGGAGCTCTGCTGTTCCTCATGATTTAATGCAAAGTACTCCTGTTTTATATTCAATTCAACTTATTCCGCTTCTAAGATATTTATTCACACTTCAACATGAATGTGATGAACGTGACAATCATCATCATTCCCATACGAACGCGTGTCTAACAACCACTTCCATTCCACCTTAGATTGGATGATTATCTCTTGGATCTCTTAATCAGAATCTTCGTGGTATAAGCTAGATTGATGGCGGCACTCATGAGAATCCAGAAAGTCTAAACCTTGTCTGTGGTATTCCGAGTAGGAATCTCTACAAGCTTATCTGAAATTCTTACCAATGATTTACATAAGTATTTCTATCTTTATTTTCTATTTATTTATTATTTATTTTCGAAAACTCCATAACCATTTGATATCCGCCTGACTGAGATTAACAAGATGACCATAGCTTGCTTCATACCAACAATCTCCGTGGGATCGACCCTTACTCACGTAAGGTTTTATTACTTGGACGACCCAGTGCACTTGCTGGTTAGTTGTGCGAAGTTGTGAAGTTATGTTTGGACCATGGTATTGCGCACCAGTTATTGGCGCCATGCTAGGGAGAGAACGAGCAACAAATTTTACAACCTCAGAGTAACAATTTCGCATACCAAGTTTTTAGCGCCGTTGCCGGGGATTGTTCGAGTTTGGACAACTGACTGTTCATCCTTTTCGTTTTCTTTTCAAAAATCAAATAAATAAAAAAAATTATTTTCAAAAAAAAATTTATATTTTTCTTCAGAATTTTTAAGAATGAATTCTAGTGTTTCATGAAGCATGTTGAAGCCTGGCTTGCTGTAAAGCCATGTCTAATTCTTGGACTGAGGCTTCCACTTATAAGTATATGAAGTTGGATGAAGTATCAGCTATTGTATGCTTGATTTGTCACTTAAAGCTTGGCTGGCCATTGGCCATGTCTAGTGTTTTGGACCGAAGTTTTTATTGAAAGCTTGGCTGGCTAGTGAGCCATGTCTAATTCCTGGACTGAAGCTTTAGACTCAGAGCGCAAGATTCCTGGAATTCATATTAAAAATTTTGGAATCCTTATTTTTCTTTTTCAAATAATTTTCGAAAAATACCAAAAAAATTTAGAAAATCATAAAAATCAAAAATAATTTCATGTTTCTTGTTTGAGTCTTGAGTCAATATTAAGTTTGATGTCAATTGCATGTTTTAAAGTTTGCATAAATTTTTTGAAAAATTCATGCATTCATAGTGTTCTTCATGATCTTCAAGTTGTTCTTGGTAAGTCTTCTTGTTTGATCTTTAAATTTTCTTGTTTTGTGTCTTTTCTTGTTTTTCATATGCATTTTTCGTTTGTTAGAGTCCAAGCATTAAAGATTTCTAAGTTTGGTGTCTTGCATGTTTTCTTTGCATAGAAAATTTTCAAAAATAAGTTCTTGATGTTTATCTTGACATTCAAAGTGTTTTTGGTGTTTATCTTGACATTCATAGCATTCTTGCATGCATTCATTGTTTTGATCTGAAATTTTCATGCATTGAGCATTTTCATTGTTTTTCTCTTTCATCATTAAAAATTCAAAAATAAAAAAAATATCTTTCCCTTTTCACTCATAAATTTTCGAAAATTTGAGTTGACTTTTTCAAAACTTTTTAAAATTTAGTTGTTTCTTATAAGTCAAATCAAATTTTCAATTCAAAAATCTTATCTTTTTAAAATCTTTTTCAAAAATCAAATCTTTTTCATTCTTTTTTATTTATTTCTGAAAATTTTAAAAATATTTTTCAAAAATCTTTTTCTTAATTTTATTACATAAATTTCGAAAATATCATCATCAATTAATGTTTTGATTCAAAAATTTCAAGTTTGTTACTTGCTTGTTAAGAAAGATTCAAACTTTAAGTTCTAGAATCATATCTTGTGATTACTTGTGAGTCAAGTCATTAATTTTGATTTTAAAATTCAAATCTTTATCAAAACTAATTTTAATCATATCTTTTTAAATCATATCTATTTCAAAAATTTGATTTTAAAATATCTTTTCTAACTTCTTATCTTCTCATTTTTTTTTAAAATTGATTTTCAAATCTTATCTTTTTGTTTCAATCATATCTTTTTAAATTTTAATCATATCTTTTTCAAAACCACCTAACTATTTTTCCCTCTCTAATTTTCGAAAATTTCTCCCTCTTTTTCAAAAATTCTCTTTAATTAATTAATTGTTTTAAATTTTGATTTTAATTGTATTCTTCCTTTAATTTTCGAAAATCATTAACTCATTTTCAAAAATTAATTTTCGAAAACTTCTTCCTCTCATCTCCTTCTATTTATTTATTCATCTACTAACACTTCATCTCACCCAAATTCGAACCCCCTCTTCCATCTGTGTTCGAATTTTCTCTTCTTCCCTTCTTTACATTACATTCCTTTCTTCTTCTACTCACACAGGGGAACCTCTATACCTGGGTAAAAAGGATCCCTATTATTATTTTTCTGTTCCCTCTTTTTCATATGAGCAGCAGCATGGACAAGAACATTCTTGTTGAAGCAGACCCTGAACCTGAAAGGACTCTGAAGAGGAAACTAAGAGAAGCTAAAATACAACAATACAGAGATAACCTTACAGAAATTTTCGAACAGAAAAAGGAGATGGCAGTCGAAAATAATAATAATGCAAGGAGGATGCTTGGTGACTTTACTGCACCTAGTTCCAATTTACATGGAAGAAGCATCTCCATCCCCACCATTGGAGCAAACAATTTTGAGCTTAAACCTCAATTAGTTTCTCTAATGCAACAAAACTGCAAGTTTCATGGACTTCCATCTGAAGATCCCTTTCAGTTCTTAACTGAATTCTTGCAGATATGTGACACTGTTAAGACTAATGGAGTAGATCCTGAAGTCTACAGGCTCATGCTTTTCCCTTTTGCTGTGAGAGACAGAGCTAGAATATGGTTGGACTCTCAACCTAAGGATAGCCTGAACTCTTGGGATAAGCTGGTCAAGGCTTTCTTAGCCAAGTTCTTCCCTCCTCAAAAGCTGAGTAAGCTTAGGGTGGATGTCCAAACCTTCAGACAGAAAGAAGGTGAATCCCTCTATGAAGCTTGGGAGAGATACAAGGAACTGACCAAAAAGCGTCCTTCTGACATGCTTTCAGAATGGACCATCCTGGATATATTCTATGATGGTCTGTCTGAATTAGCTAAGATGTCATTGGATACTTTTGCAGGTGGATCCATTCACCTAAAGAAAACGCCTGCAGAAGCTCAAGAACTCATTGACATGGTTGCTAACAACCAGTTTATGTACACTTCTGAGAGGAATCCTGTAAGTAATGGGACACCTCAGAAGAAGGGAGTTCTTGAAATTGATACTCTGAATGCTATATTGGCTCAGAATAAAATATTGACTCAGCAAATCAATATGATTTCTCAGAGTCTGAATGGAATGCAAGGTGCATCCAACAGTACTCAAGAGGCATCTTCTGAAGAAGAAGCTTATGATCATGAGAACCCTGCAATAGCAGAGGTAAATTATATGGGTGAACCTTATGGAAACACCTATAACCCCTCATGGAGAAATCACCCAAATTTCTCATGGAAGGATCAACAAAAGCCTCAACAAGGCTTTAATAATGGTGGAAGAAACAGGTTTAGCAATAGCAAGCCTTTTCCATCATCCACTCAGCAACAGACAGAGAACTCTGAACAAAATACCTCTAATTTAGCAAATTTAGTCTCTGATCTATCTAAGGCCACTGTGAGTTTCATGAATGAAACAAGGTCCTCCATTAGAAATTTGGAAGCACAAGTGGGCCAGTTGAGTAAAAGAATCACTGAAAACCCCCCTAGTACTCTCCCAAGTAATACAGAAAAGAATCCAAAAGGAGAGTGCAAGGCCATTTAATTAATTAGCATGGCCGAACCTGTAAGGGAGGTTAAGGACGTGAATCCCAGCGAGGAAGACCTCCTGGGACGTCCAGTGATCAATAAGGAGTTCCCCTCTGAGGAACCAAAGGAATCTGAGACTCATCTAGAGACCATAGAGATTCCATTGAACCTCCTTATGCCATTCATGAGCTCTGATGAGTATTCTTCTTCTGAAGAGAATGAGGATGTTACTGAAGAGCAAGTTGCCAAGTACCTTGGTGCAATCATGAAGCTAAATGCCAAATTATTTGGTAATGAGACTTGGGGAGATGAACCTCCCTTGCTCATCAATGAACTGAGTGATTTGGATCAACTGACATTGCCTCAGAAGAAATAGGATCCTGGAAAGTTCTTAAAACCTTGTACCATAGGCACCATGACCTTTGAAAAGGCTCTATGTGACCTTGGGTCAGGAATAAACCTCATGCCACTCTCTGTAATGGAGAAACTAAGAACCCTTGAGGTACAGGAAGCCAATTTCTCATTAGAAATGGCAGACAAATCCATAAAAATAGCTTATGGACAAGTAGAGGACATGTTAGTAAGGGTTAAAGACCTTTACATCCCTGCTGATTTCATAATCCTGGATACTGGGAAGGATGAGGATGAATCCATCATTCTTGGAAGACCCTTCCTAGCCACAGCAAGAGCTGTGATTGATGTGGACAGAGGAGAATTGATCCTTCAATTAAATGAGGACAACCTTGTGTTTAAAACTCAAGGATCTCTCTCTGTACCCATGGAGAAGAAGCATAAAAAGCTTCTCTCACTGTAGAGTCAACCAAAGCCCCCACAGTCAAACTCTAAGTTTGGTGTTGGGAAGTCTCAACAATGCTCTGAACATCTGTGAGGCTCCATGAGAGCCCACTGTCAAGCTATTGACATTAAAGAAGCGCTTGTTAGGAGGCAACCCAATTATTATTTATCTAATTTTATTTTTATTTTTATTGTTCTTTCATGTTTTATTAGGTTCATGATCATGTGGAGTCACAAAATAAATAGAAAAATCAAAAACAGAATCAAAAACAGCAGAAGAAAAATCACACCCTGGAGGAAGGGCTTACTGGCGTTTAAACGCCAGTAAGGAGCATCTGGTTGGCGTTCAACGCCAGAACAGAGCATGGATTTGGTGTTGAACGCCAGAAACATGCTGCATCTGGGCATTGAACGCCCAGAACAAGCATCAATTCAGCGTTTAAACGCCAGAATTGCATGCAAAGGCATTTTGCATGCCTAATTGGTGCAGGGAGGTAAATCCTTGACACCAAAGGATCTGTGGACCCCACAGGATCCCCACATACCTCCACTCACCTTCCCTCCTCATAATCCTATATCACCTCAATCTCTCTTCCCCATCACCTCTTCACCACTTACATCCATATCTTCTTCTTCTTCTTCTATTCTTTCTTCTTTAGCTCGAGGGCGAGCAACATTCTAAGTTTGGTGTGGAAAAAGCATTACTTTTTTGTTTTTCCATAACCATTGATGGCACCTAAGGCCAGAGAAACCTCAGGAAAGAGGAAAGGGAAGACAAAAGCTTCCATCATGGGTCTATAGCTCAGTGATAGAACATTTGACTGCAAATCAAGAGATCCCTGAGATACCTCAGGGGATACATTTTCCTCCACACAATTATTGGGAGCAACTAAGGGTGGAACATCAGGAGCACTCAATCATCCTTCATGAAATTAGAGAAGATCAAAGAGCTATGAGGGAGGAGCAACAAAGACAAGAAAGAGACATAGAAGAGCTCAAGGACATCATTGGTTCCTCAAGAAGGAAACGCCACCATCACTAAGGTGGACTCATTCCTTGTTCTTAAACTTTCTGTTTTTCATTTTCTTATGTTAAATGTTTATCTATGTTTGTGTCTTTATTACATGATCATTAGTGTCTAAGTGTCTATGCCTTAAAGTAGTGAATATGAATCCATCACCTCTCTTAAATGAAAACTGTTTTAATTCAAAAGAACAAGAAGTACACGAGTTTCGAATTTATCCTTGAACTTAGTTTAATTATATTGATGTAGAGACAATACTTTTTATTTTCTGAATGAATACTTGAACAATGCATATGTCTTTTGAAGTTGGTGTTTTAGAATGTTAAATATGTTGGCTCTTGAAAGAAGGATGAACAGGAGATATGTTATTTGATAATCTGAAAAATCATAAAAATGATTCTTGAAGCAAGAAAAAGCAGTGAATACAAAGCTTGCAGAAAAAAAATGGCGAAAAAAAAAGAAAAAGAAAAAACAAGTAGAAAAAGCCAAAAGCTCTTAAAACCAAAAGGCAAGAGCAAAAAGCCAATAGCCCTTAAAACCAAAAGTCAAGGGTAATAAAAAGGATCCAAGGCTTTGAGCATCAGTGGATAGGAGGGCCTAAAGGAATAAAATCCTAGCCTAAGCGGCTAAACCAAGCTGTCCCTAACCATGTGCTTGTGGCGTGAAGGTGTCAAGTGAAAACTTGAGACTGAGCGGTTAAAGTCAAGGTCCAAAGTAAAAAAAGAGTGTGCTTAAGAACCCTGGACACCTCTAATTGGGGACTTTAGCAAAGCTGAGTCACAATCTGAAAAGGTTCACCCAGTTATGTGTCTGTGGCATCTGAGTTCCTATAGATGCCAATCATTCTGAACCTCAATGGATAAAGTGAGATGCCAAAACTATTCAAGAGGCAAAAAGCTACAAGTCCCGCTCATCTGATTGGAGCTATGTTTCATTGATAGTTTGGAATTTATAGTATAATCTCTTTTTTTTATCCTATTTGATTTTCAGTTGCTTGGGGACAAGCAACAATTTAAGTTTGGTGTTGTGATGAGCGGATAATTTATACGCTTTTTGGCATTATTTTTAGTATGTTTTTAGTAGGATCTAGTTACTTTTAGGGATGTTTTTATTAGTTTTTATGTTAAATTCACATTTTTGGACTTTGCTATGAGTTTGTGTATTTTTCTGTGATTTCAGGTATTTTCTGGCTGAAGTTGAGGAACTTGAGCAAAAATCAGATTCAGAGGTTGAAGAAGGACTGCTGATGCTGTTGGATTCTGACCTCCCTGCACTCAAAGTGAATTTTCTGGAGCTACAGAACTCAAAATGGCGCGCTTCCAATTGCGTTGGAAAGTAGACATCCAGGGCTTTCCAGCAATATATAATAGTTCATACTTTGGCCGAGTTTAGAGGACGCAAAAGGGCGTTGAACACCAGTTCTACGCTGCAGTCTGGAGTTAAACGCTAGAAACACGTCACGAACCAGAGTTGAACGCCAAAAACACGTTACAAACTGGCGTTCAACTCCAAGAATGACCTCTACACGTGTAAACTTCAAGCTCAGCCCAAGCACACACCAAGTGGGCCCCGAAAGTGGATTTATGCATCAATTACTTACTTCTGTAAACCCCAGTAGCTAGTTTAAGTATAAATAGGACTTTTTACTATTGTATTTACATCTTTTGATCATTTTTAGATCTCTAGACCTCCATGGGAGGCTGGCCACTCGGCCATGCTTACCCTATATTCACTTATGTATTTTTCAACGGTAGAGTTTCTGCACTTCATAGATTAAGGTGTGGAGCTCTGCTGTTCCTCATGATTTAATGCAAAGTACTCCTGTTTTATATTCAATTCAACTTATTCCGCTTCTAAGATATTCATTCGCACTTCAACATGAATATGATGAATGTGACAATCATCATCATTCCCTATGAACGCATGCCTGACAACCACTTTCGTTCTACCTTCGATTGAATGGATATCTCTTGGATATCTAATACAGGGGACCGAGTCTGAGTTATTAAGTGTCTTCGTGGTATAAGTTAGAACCCATGGATGGCCATTCCTGAGATCCAGAAAGTCTAAACCTTGTCTGTGATATTCCGAGTAGGATCTGGGAAGGGATGGCTGTGACGAACTTCAAACTCGCGAATGTTGGGCGTAGTGACAGACGCAAAAGGATAGTAAATCCTATTCCAGTATGATCGAGAACCTCTAGATGATTAGCCATGCAGTGACAGCGCATTGGACCATTTTCACAAGAGAGGATGGGATGTAGCCATTGACAACGGTGATGCCCTTACATAAAGCTTGCCATGGAAAGGAGTAAGACTGATTGGATGAAGACAGCGGGAAAGCAGAGATTAAGAGGAACGAAAGCATCTCTACAAGCTTATCTGAAATTCTCACCAATGATTTACATAAGTATTTCTATCTTTATTTTCTATTTATTTATTATTTATTTTCGAAAACTCCATAACCATTTGATATCCGCTTGACTGAGATTAACAAGATGACCATAGCTTGCTTCATACCAACAATCTCCGTGGGATCGACCCTTACTCACGTAAGGTTTTATTACTTGGACGACCTAGTGCACTTGCTGGTTAGTTGTGCGAAGTTGTGAAGTTATGTTTGGACCATGGTATTGCGCACCAGTTATTGGCGCCATGCCAAGGAGAGAACGAGCAACAAATTTTACAACCTCAGAGTTACAATTTCGCATACCAGCGCGCCATGCGCGCGTACGCGCGGATGTCCTTCCTTCAACACATCTCTTTTCTTCTCCTCTTTCCATTTCTTTCCTTCTCCTTTCTTCTTCCCTTCTTATACCCCTCATCCAACACTCCTAAACACCATTGATAACCATTTGTCTTAGTTAGTTAATTAGTTAGTTAGGTTAGTTAGTTAGTTACTTAGTTTAGTTCTCATTCTATTTTTTTTTTCTTTTTATTATAAGTGTTGGATTATAGATTTTGTTTACTATACATTGCTGCCTCTTATTGCCTAAATGCTATGTTAGCATGAATGTTTTTAGGTGTTCATTGTTGGATTCTATTGTTGAGGTTATATTTTGCTACTTGGTTATGAGTTTTTCATGCTTACCTTTTAAGAATACCAAGTGATGAGAATTGCCTTCAAGCTTGTAACTCTTCTTGGATTGCATGATTTGGCCACCATGTGATTTGAACCTTATTCTTTGATTAGGCAATCTCTTGAAATTGGATAGTGTGCATTTACCTTAATGCATTGCATTCCACGATCATATGCATCCATATGCTTTTAGCTTGAATGCTCTCATGCTTCTTTAATGCTTGTTTTACTTTACAAGTTTACCTAAAGCATCTCAAGCACACTAGAATAAGTGAAGTGCATGCTTCTTTTGTGACATTGCTTTTTATGGTAATGTGTGTTCTAAAAGGCGCCTAATTTAGAATTCACACACCTCTTTGTCATTAATGTCACATTAATTCACTCACTCAATTCTAGTGATTTGCCTCATTCCAACAATGTATGCTCCCTTGCTTTTGTATTTCCTTCTATTATGGTGTTATTTTCTATTTTTCATGATTGATGCACCACAAGCAACCACGGAAGCAAGACAAAGAACACGCAGCAACCGGTTGACCTACCAGTGGAAGGTAGCAATCCGGGAAGTCGCCGTACCCCCTTGCTCATCTTTGAGTGCACCGAGGACGGTGCAAACTTTTAAGTGTGGGGAGGTCATCCGACCGTTCGGCAATTTTGGGTGACAAGTTTCTAATCTCAACACTTTTTCATTTCATTTTAGGTCTTTTAGGATTTTTATTTTCATTTTCTTATTTTTTCATATATATACATAATAAGCTTAGTCAAAATAATGAGATTTTTCAAGAATTCCATCTATAGGGCACCAATTGATTTGAGTGAAAACTTTTCATTAAAACTTTCTTGAATTACATATATTGTGGAACATGTTTTCAGCTAAGAACACAAGCAAGTGAGATTTGAGCCTAATGGCGTGGTTACATCTTATAACCACTTATTTTCCTTCTTGTGTGCATTATTCTCTTTCTATGATTGTAATCTTTGATTTGTTTGATTCTTTATGTCCTTTATTTTGTGTATTCATGTATTTATATGATTGAGGCCATTGTTTCATTAGCTCACTTACCCAAATAGCCTTACCTTTTATCTTCCATTGTTAGCCAAAAATTGAGCCTACGCTTAACTAACCCACTTGTTCTTTAATTTAGCATATTACAAGCCCTAAAGCGAAAAATAATAAATGTCCTTAATTTGGATCTTTGATTGGCTTAGGCTAGTGTGTGTGTTTATCATTCAAGTGTGGGAAACTTGGGACATTGGGTGAATAAAAGGGTAGTTTTGTATTTTTGTTGTAAATATTGGGAATTGGGTACATGCTCATGTGTAATGAATGTAAAACCTTATGCATTGATATTCTTGTATGAAGCTTGAAGGAAAGAAAGAAAAATGAGAAAAACAAAAGAGAAAAAGAAAAAAAAAGAAAAGAAAAAAATAATATATAGAAAAAGAAAGAAATAAAAAGGGGACAAAATGCCCCAAAGTGAAGCAATAATAAAGATCAATGCATAAGTGTTGTGAAATGAAAAGGAATACATGAGTATGTGAAAAGTGAAAAAAATGGGTAGTTAGGTTAGTTTTGAACTGTATAGAATGTCATAGGTTAGGTGGGAAGTCTAAACTTATCAAAGATTCAAATTTCAAGCTCACTTGACCATATATGCATCCTACTTTGACCCTAGCACCATTACAACCTATGAAAAGACCTCATGATACTTGTATGCATGCAAATAAATGTTGATTGTTAGAAGAAAAACAAATCTTGGAAAGCATGATTAGGGGAGAATTGAGTGAATTAACCCTAAACACATGAGCGAATAGAGTGCAAACACATCCGGTGAGGGTTTGATACTCAATTACATGTTTTCACCTATGATCATCATTCTTCATGCAAGTTGTAAAAATATTCAATAGCTCAACTCAATTGTGGATTAGACTTACTAGTCCTTAGCCCTTGTACTTGTATATGTATTCTTGGGAATTGATTTATTTTGACCAAGCAATTGCATTCATTTAAATAGTTGCATGTAGGTAGATTGCATTTAGTTAGTTTTCATTGAATAAATGCCATACCCTTACTTCATTCTCGGTTTAAGCATGAGGACATGCTTGGTTTAAGTGTGGGGAGGTTGATAAATCCCCTTCGTAGGGTTTATCTTATGCTTAATTTAGGTGATTTTATGACCTTTTACCTACATTTATTCAATGAAATAGCATGATTTCATGATTGACTCCTTATTTGTGCTTAAGTGTGAAAACATGCTTTCAAGGTCCCTAATTAGCTAAATTTAATTCACCTTTGATTCCACTAGATGCCTTGATTTTTTTGTTAAGTGATTTCAGGTTGAAAAGGTTAGGAATGGATCAAAGGAATGGAAAAGAAAGCATACAAAGTGGAGAAATCATGAAAAGCCAAAGATTTGGAAAAAGCCCATGGACGCGTGCGCGCACTATGCGCCTACGCGCGGATTGCGAAATACTCCAGGGATGCGTACGCGCGCTGTGCACGTACGCGCCGAAAGTCACACGTGATTTTTAAAGAAGAACTCGTGCCTGGCAATTTTGGAGGGTTTCTGGCCCCACTTGAAGCTAAGTTTTTGGCGGGAAAAGCTTTAAAAGACCAAGGATTGAAGGGAAATACATCATTCATAAACCTTAGTATCATTTTAGACACATTAAGATAAGTTTAGATTAGTTCTAGAGAGAGAAGCTCTCACTTCTCTCTAGAATTAGGAGTAGGTTATATCTAGGTTAGAATTTCTTAGATCTAGGTTAATTTCATGCTTTGATTTACTTTTCCTTTACAATTTCTTGTTCCTCTACTCTTCCTCTCTCTAATTTTGTATTTCATTCTTGTAATTGCCTACTTTGTTGTTGATGCACTCTTTCTTCTTCTATTTTTTCTTTAATGCAATTTATGATTCATGTTCCTTTATTGTTGAATTGCTTTGTTGTTGTTTAATTCCTTGCAATTGAGTAGTATAGATTTACATTCCTTGCAATCTTACTATGCTTTCCTTTTATGCCTTCCAAGTGTTTGATAAAATGCTTGGTTGGATTTTAGAGTAGAATTTATGCTCTTGGCTTGGGAAGGTAACTTAGGAACTCTTGAGTCACTAATGTCCAAGTGATTGACGGTTGGGAGCCATTAACGCTAGATCTCAGTAATCGATTTGGTGGAGAACTAGGACTTATGGACTTGGATTGATATAACTCACTTGACTTTCCTTTACTATTAGTTAGGGGTTGACTTAATGGGATTGATCCTTGCCAATTCTCATGTTGTGGTTAGTGATTAGGATAGAGATCCTTGACCACCAAACCTTGCCAAGACCTTCTTAGCTATTAGTTTATTTTCATTGCCATTTACATTTCTTGCCTATTATCCCAAAAACCCCAAAACATACCTCATAACTAATAACAAGACACTTTGTTGCAATTCCTAGGGAGAACGACCCGAGGTTCAATACTTCAGTTTATAGATTTTGAGGTTTGTTAGGTGTGACAAAAAAAATTTTTGTATGAAAGGATTAGTGTTGGTTTAGAAACTATACTTGCAACGAGGATTCATTTGTGAATTCTAGACCACACCAAAGTCCAATCATCAGCCATCCAGCTCTTCTTCGAGTCTTTCAACCATGTTCACTTCTTCCACCAGGGAGTCGATGATATCAATGCTTATACACTCTTCTGGGGTGTCTGGATGCTGCATGACTTTGACAGCCTTTAGCACGAACTCATCCTCATTGACTCTCAGGGTTACTTCTCCTTTTTGAACGTCAATGAGAGTCCGTCTTGTTGCTAGGAAGGGTCTTCCTAGAATGAGGGCTGCACTTTTGTGCTCATCCATCTCCAACACCACAAAATCTGTGGGAAAAGTAAAGGTCCAACCCTAACAATAATGTCTTCAACCACGCCTGATGGAAGCTTAATAGAACCATCAGCAAGTTGGAGACATATGCGAGTTGGTTTAACTTCATGAGTGATGCCAGGGCATTTTGGCCAGTTTCACTGACCTTTTCTTTACTGTTTTAGGGTAGTTTCATGCTTTTTCTTAGGAAATAAGCAAGTTTTGGGTAGAATTTCACTTACATCTTGATTCAAGCAAACATTGTGCACTTTACATGATTTCATGAGAATTATGCAAGAATTGAATGACAAATTGGATGATGCATGTCTCATGATTTGGATTAGAACTTTTAGTTAACGTGGAGGGAGCAAGAATCGCCAACGTTAGTGACACTCACCTTTGTCACTAACGTTGGAATGAGCCACTATGAGTAACGTTAACTCCCACGTTAACTTAGTTAACGTGGAAGCTAACGTGGATTGAAGAATGATGAGCCAACATAAGTGACACTCACCTTTGTCACTAACGTTGGATATGGCTATCACCACCACGTTAGAAGCCACGTTAACCTAGTTAATGTGAACTCTAACGTGGGAAGTAGGGGCGTTTTGAAACGTTAGTGACAAAGGTAAGTGTCACTAACATTTTCGAAGATTTGGCAAGCGTACGTTAAAGGTCACGTTAGCCACACTAACGTGAACTCTAACGTAAGGGAAAGGGAGGATTCTCAACGTTATTGGAAAAGGTAAGTCCCAATAACGTGTGCGAAGGACCAAGAGGCAACGTTAGTGGTCACGTTGGTGCCACTAACGTTAAAGTTAACATGGATCATCCTTGGGTTAGGAACGTTAGTGAAAAAGGCATCTGCCACTAACGTTCTCGAACCCACACTTTCACTTAACGTTAACGCCACTAACGTCCTAAGCTAAAAGTCCTTGCCCACTTCATACTTTCTCTCTTTCTCTCTGCAAGTAAAGCTAAGCCCACTGAAGAAGATAACTGCTTCAAACTCAAGATCCAAGGCCCATATCCAAGATTTGAAGAACCAACTAGAAGACCAGAAGAGTAGTATATATAGGGGTAGTTTTGAATTAGAAAAGGGGTTGGAAATTGGAGAACTACTCTCTGTATTTTACTTTCTCTGCAGCTTTTAGTTTAATTCTCAGAATGTACTCTCCATCTATGCTTTTCATTCCCAGAGCTATGAACAACTAAACCCCTTTCATTGGGTTAGGGAGATCTGTTGTAATTTGATGGATCAATATTAGTTTTCATTATTCTTCTTCTATCTTTTCTCTTGATTTTACTAGAAAGCTTTCAATCTTCATTCAATTGGGTAGTTATCTTGGAAAAGAAGCTATTCATACTTGGATCTTATCGGAACTTTGGAAGAGGAATGAAGAGATCATGTTAGAAATGCTTTCTCATGTTGGACTAAATTGGGGTTTGGATGGATACAGTGACATATAATCCTACCAACACTTTGATTTGGAAATACATGTGGTATAATCAGTGACCATACTTCATCTCTTCTCATGAGCAATTGACCAAGGAATTGGCTATTGATCAAGATTTGAGAGATTGAATTACCAAAAAATTGGAATTCGATCACTTAAGATTGCCAAGGAGATCAATGAATACATTGATTGAGGAAGAGATGAAAATGAACTTGATCCAGAGAATGCAACATCTCCTAAGCCTAATGAATTCCCCATTTCTGATCTTACCTATTCTCTTTACTTTCTGCTATTTACTTTCATGCTAAACTCCCCTTCCCCATTTAAGATTCTACAATTTACTTTCCGCTATTTACATTCAGTTCTTTATTTCCAGCATTTATGTTTCTGCTATTTACTTTCCCGCCATTTAATTTTCTGTAAATCACAAATCCAATTCTGCTTAGTTCAACTAGAACATTCCTCTAATTAAAGTTGCTTGACCAATCAATCCCTGTGGGATTCGACCTCACTCTATTGTGAGTTTTTACTTGACGACAATTCGGTATACTTGCCGAAGGAAAATTGTTGAGAGACAAGTTTCCGTGCATCAAGTTTATGGCGCCGTTGCCGGGGATTGATTTTGTATCAACAATGATTAAATTGGAGGATAACTAGATTGAGCATTTTTCTTTTGTTTGATTTAAGTTCATTTGAGTAATTTACTTTCTGTTCAGTTATTTTCTTCCCTTTCCCCTACCCTTTTTTCTTAGTTGTTTACAATTCAGTCCACTAACCCACTAACTGTTTGATATATTGCATCACTCACACTAACAGCAATTCTAATAGAAATACTTTCTGCATCTATTTCCTTGCTTGTGCCTTGTTGGTTGTATGACTGGGAGAAGAAGCGGAGCTTCAACTTCCTTTGATTCTGAACCTGAGAGGACCTTCCTTAGATTAAGGAGGGAAGCAAGAGGAAAGAGAGTAGTTGGTGCTGAGGAAGAGGAGGAGTATTTTGAACCAAACATGGATGAAAATATGGAGAACCATCATGAAGAAGAGGCTCACAACCATGGCAGAGAAGGTCTAGCAAATCATGCTGGGCAGGAGAGAAGATTTTTAGGCTCTTATATCAACCCAAACCCAGGAAATTGTGGGAGTAGCATTCAAAAGCCAACGATACATGCCAACAACTTTGAACTAAAGCCACAGCTCATCACCCTTGTTCAGAACAACTGTTCGTTCAGAGGAGGTGTCCAAGAAGACCCCAACCAACATTTAACCACCTTCCTGAGGATATGTGATACTGTGAAGTCTAACGGTGTTTATCCTGACACCTATAGACTACTTTTATTTCCCTTCTCACTCAAGGACAAGGCATCCAAATGGTTAGAGTCCTTCCCGAAGGAGAGCTTAACAACCTGGGAAAATGTGGTGAACAAATTCTTGGCAAGATTCTATCCTCCTCAAAGAATCAACAGGTTGAGAGCTGAGGTTCAAACTTTCAGGCAACAAGATGGTGAGACTCTCTATGAAGCATGGGAGAGGTTTAAGGACCTGACAAGAAGATGCCCGCCAGATATGTTCAATGAATGGATGTAGTTGCACATTTTCTATGAAGGTCTTTCATATGAATCAAAGAAGGCAGTAGACCACTCATCCGGGGGATCTTTGAACAAGAAGAAGACCGTTGAAGAAGCCTTAGATGTCATTGAGACTGTAGCAGAGAATGACTATTTCTATGCTTCTGAAAGAGGCAACACTAGAGGAGTGATGGAGCTAAACAATGTGGATGCACTGCTGGCCCAAAACAAGCTTATTACCAAGCAGCTGGCTGACCTCACCAAGAAGATGGAGAGGAACCAAGTAGCAGCAATTACCACCTCATCAACAACCCAAGAGGGGGTGCATACAGAGGCAGAAGGTGAGCATGAACAAGCCAACTACATTGGAAACTCACCCAGGCAGACCCATGATCTATACTCCAAGACCTACAACCCTGGTTGGAGGAATCACCCAAACTTTGGATGGGAAAATCAACAAGATCAAGGCCAAGATCAGAGACGTCACAACCCCAACAACCATGCAGCTCACCAATATTCTACACAGAGATAATATCAATATCACCCTAACAACACCTCTCCACATCCATACCAAAACCAAAATAACCCAACTCACCCCTCCACTCTCAACTCACCATCATCTGAAGATAGACTCTCCAGAATTGAGACTCTACTTGAAGGCATATGCAAGGAGATTTAAGATAATAAGGTGTTCAAGGAGGATGTGCGAGTCAATATCAAGAATCAGGGAGACACCATCAAGAGGCTGGAATTTCAAGTGGGATACCTCTCCGAGCAGATTCCCAAACCTACAGACAGCTTCCCAAGTGACACAGAGAAAAACCCGAGAGGTGAAGCAAAGAAAGTAAGATGGGAAGATTGCAAGATGGTCACTATAAGTGATAAGAAGACCAAGGATGAACCGAACAAACCATTAGAACAACCTGGAGATACATCAGCAGAGAAATAGGAAGAGGAGCACCAAGCACCCAAAATTTCACAGAAAGGAGCTGATAAAACTCTATGCACCTTTTCCCCAATTACTCAATGGTGGTGTAGAGAAGAGAATATACTCAAGGTTTCTTGACATATTTGCATCTCTCCATGTAAACATACCATTCATCAAGGCCCTCCAACAAATGCCCTCATACATTAAGTATATGAAGGAGCTGCTGACCAGGAAAAGCTCACTCAAAGGAGGACAAACAATAGTGATGAATAAGGAGTGCAGTGCTCTCATTCAACCAGAGTTGCCGACAAAGAGGAAGGACCCCGGGAGTTTTCACATCCCCTGTGCCATAGGAGAAACAATGTTTGATAAAGGACTTTGCGATCTGGGAGCAAGCATCAACTTAATGCCTTTATCCCTTATGAAGAAGCTACAGATAAATGAGATAATACCTACAGATGTAGTTATCAGGCTGGCTGACAAAACTCAAAAACAAGCAGTAGGAGTGGTTGAAAATGTGCTGATGAAGGTTGGAAAATACTTCCTGCCCACAGACTTTGTCATATTGGACATGGAAGAGAGTCACCTCCACCCAATCATATTGGGAAGACCATTCCTAGCTACAGCCAGAGCACTTATAGATGTGGAGCGAGGGGAGCTAATTTTGAGGATCCATGATGAACAACTCACTTTCAATGTTTTCAAGCCCTCACAAGAAACAGATCAAGAGAACAAAGAACCAAGGAAAGATCACAGTAAGATACTGAAGGAAGAAATAAGCACTGAAGCACAACCAGCACATCTGGGAATCCCCTTGGTTGATGAACAAGGCAATCAGCAGCTGTCACAGCTCAAGAAAAATCAGGAGGAACCTAAACTACCAGAGTTATATGAGACTAGCAACAAAATCTCCTTGGAAGAGGAGGTCACAAAGAGCAAGGCAACATCAAAAGGAACAAAGAAGAAGGTACCAAGGAGGTGGAGGAACAAGAAGATCCCTACAGAGGACTTCTCTCCAGGGGATAAAGTAATCTCAGCTTACTTCCTAGCTATTCCCCCCGATCTCCCCACCATCCCATCTCAGCTACCTAAAGTTTTTACCATCAACAGAGTTCTCTCCTTAGAACATGTGGAGATCCTTGATGAAGCCAATGGAGATAAATTTACTGCACAGGGGGAGGACTTGAAGCACTACCAACCACCCTGACAAAGGAAAAACGCCAAGCTAGTGACGCTAAAGAAGCGCTTCATGGGAGGCAACCCATGCTTTATATGCTTTTAGACTAGTTAATAATGCAAAATTCATGAATTCAAAACCAACCTTGACATACACTTGAAGGAATCCTTTTATGCAGCATATAGTGAGGAATAAGTTTGGTGTTCAAGGCATACTAAGAAAGCATGAATGCAATTCATATCATGTTACTCTTAGAGCCTTGAACAAAATTTTTTCATCACATGGCCACAAACTAAGTTTGGTGTCACCCATGGTGTCACCAATGTTGCATACATGGACATTCAGTTAGTCAGTTGGTTTGTTCTCATGAGTAAGCAAAATTGTTTATCTTTGCCGCCACTATCCACATATTTAATAATCACATTTTTGTTATTTTGTAGGAAAATTGATGGGACAATTGAAAGGAGAAGTTTCGGCCACTTCATGAAGGGAGAGTACACACTTGTCTTAAAAGGGAATACATTGGAAAATGTGGCCATGCAACATTGGAAAAAGGATACCCTTGGAGACCGAACCAACTCCTTCATAAAGTTGATGATCCTTGTCCTCTTTCCATGCTAAACCCCAACCGTCCATCAAACAACCACTCCATCAATCCACACCTTTCATTCACTCACCTCTTCCCTATATAAGTGATTCTAGTTATGTGTTATAGGAGCTGACTGGGAAAGTTATACGGATAGGAGACTTCGGTTCATCAAGAGAGGAGACCTCAGCCCGGAAGCCAAGGGATGGTTTGAACTTGTGAGGAGGTCTATCCTCCCAGCCGCAAACAATTTTGAGGTCAACGTTACTCGAGCTACCATGGTACATTGCTTAGTACAGGGTGGAGAAATCAATGTGCATGAACTTATAGCTGAGGGGATTCAAGAGTCAGCTGAGAAGATTGATTCGGGTGCCAGACTTTGGTACCCCAGCACCATCCTCAGACTGTGTACGAAGGCCAAGGTAGTCTTCAAGGATAGCAATCCAGATTGGGTGAACCCTAGGAGGCTAATTATGCTCCAGCGTCTGACTTATACGACACCTGCTCAACAACAAAGAAGACCTCAAATAGGGAAGCGAAAGCCAAAAGAAGGACCTCACCAAGAAGAGTCTCATCAGGAAGAACACCAACAAAGAGAATATTATGACCCAACCAACATAAACCTGAATCACCTTCACGGAGCCATTGAGGAGCTAGCAAGGAGTTATATGGAGGGACAAGAACAACAACTGCACATTCAAGCTCAAAGGATGGATTGTCAAGAAGAGCTCCTTTCTAATTGGATGAATCAACAAGGAGAATGGCAAAAACAGCAAATAGAACACTATTCCCAGCTTACTCAAGCCATAAATCAAGTGATTGAAAGACAAGAGCGACAAGACAAGCGCCTTCAAGAACTCAATCAACGACAGCTAGCTCAGGCGAAGGCATTCAATGAGTTTAGCGTACTGAATGAAGGACGGCAACTACATAGGGAGGAGTTCTACACAAACACTCAAGCCAAGTTGAACTATATGTCTAGTCATATGCATAATCTGAACTCTGCAATCCCCAGGTATGATGAAGTCCAAAAAGAGCTAACAGAACAAGAGGAAAGGAAGGTGAAACAGCAGAAGGAAACATTGAAGAAGAAGATGGAAGACGCTGGCTTCTGGAAGAAGTTGATTGGAAAAAGCAAAGGAAGTGGGAGTGCAAGCACTCAAGAAAAACACAAAGAGGACAAACAAAAAGGAGAGCAAGAGAAACCCCATGAGTAAAAGGTGGTGGAGTTTCCTCATTGTCCCATCTTTTTCAAGTTTTAAATAAGGAAAATCATGTATGAAATAGAACATGCTTCCGTGGTAGTTTAGAATTTTTAATTCTGTTTTTAGTATTCTCCTTGCTTAGGTCTATGATTGCTAGTCAAATTGCCTGTTTTCAATTCCATCTTGCTTATTGTATGCTTGTCTTTTTTTTAAGCCAAATAAAAAGAGAGTGTTTGTTATACAAGACCAGAGTGGAATCTATATTGTGGAGTAAGTTCCTAATTTTGTGGTGTGGTAATAGATTAGCTAAGTTGGTTCACCAATAAGGTGGGAAGGCAACTATCTGTCTTGAATTATATGCTTGAAACACACCCCATGAGACTAGCTAAATAACAAGATCCTAATAAGAAAAAGGGAAAAGAAAATGATAGTTGAAAAATAAAAGAAAAAGAGTAAGAAATAAGGCTAGGCACCAAGGGTTTGAATCTTGAGGCAAGTGTCTGTGGTGTTCCTGTGTAAGGGATTTACTTGGATGAATAAGCTCTTAGGGGTGCCTTATCACTTGGTAACTTGGGTTAACTAACCCGGGATTATCAGCTGAAAGTCCACTATCAAGAGTAACCTTTGCTACAGAACACTTAGTAACCCAAAGAGGTGCTGGACACTAAGGTCTCAAGAAAGAAAATAAACAAATCATGTGTCTGTGGTGTGTATGTATGGGGAAAAGAGACTTTGAGGGAGTAAGTCCTTAGGGGTGTCTCAACACCTAGCACCTTGAACCAACTGGTTCGGGAGTGCTGGCTGAAAGCTTATCTTAAAGAGTCGCCCCCTCACAGAGCACTTAGCCTAAGAGCACAATCAAATCCTGAAAACAACAAAAGGATGAATGAATAAAAGTTTCATAGGGTGCAATCAAGTGAGTATTTCAGGACATGATAAAGGTCTGAAAGCCAGTGAAGGAATGAACCTAAGTTGCTATGCATGAAACCACCATAAAACCAAGGACATGACTTCCACAATAATGACTCATTTCTCTTGGCATTTTCATTCATCATTCTGTTGTTCCAGTACTTGTTTAGGGACAAGCAAGCTTTAAGTTTGGTGTTGTGATGCCAGGGCATTTTGGCCAGTTTCACTGACCTTTTCTTTACTGTTTTAGGGTAGTTTCATGCATTTTCTTAGGAAATAAGCAAGTTTTGGGTAGAATTTCACTTACATCTTGATTCAAGCAAACATTGTGCACTTTACATGATTTCATGAGAATTATGCAAGAATTGAATGACAAATTGGATGATGCATGTCTCATGATTTGGATTAGAACTTTGATGCACTCTATTGCTTGATTTCAGGACAAAGGAAGCAAGGAAGAACCACGTTAGCAGCCACGATAGTCTAATTAACGTAACCACTAACGTGGAATGGGAGCTAGCTTACAACATTAATGAGAAAAGTAATCGCCAATAACGTCCTCGAAGCCATCAAAGCACACGTTAAGAGTCACGTTAACTAAGTTAACGTGAACTCTAACGTGGAAGAAGAAAATGAAGCCAACGTTAGTGACACTCACCTTTGTCACTAACGTTGGACCAATCTCATATTGGCCACGTTAAGAGCTACATTAACTCAGTTAACGTGGACTCTAACGTGGGAAATCAAAAGAATGGCCAACGTTAGTGACACTCACCTTTGTCACTAACGTTGGACTAAGCCACTTTGAGCCACGTTAGTTCCCACGTTAACTTAGTTAACGTGAAAGCTAACGTGGAGGGAGCAAGAATCGCCAATGTTAGTGACACTCACCTTTGTCACTAACGTTGGAGATGGCTATCACCACCACGTTAGAAGCCACGTTAACCTAGTTAACGTGAACTCTAACGTGGGAAGTAGGGGAGTTTTGAAACGTTAGTGACAAAGGTAAGTGTCACTAACGTTTTCGAAGATTTTGCAAGCCTACGTTAAAGGTCATGTTAGCCACACTAACGTGAACTCTAACGTAAGGGGAAGGGAGGATTCTCAACGTTATTGGAAAAGGTAAGTCCTAATAACGTGTGCGAAGGACCAAGAGGCAACGTTAGTGGTCACGTTGGTGCCACTAACGTTGAAGTTAACGTGGATCATCCTTGGGTTAGGAACGTTAGTGAAAAAGGCGACTGCCACTAACGTTCTCGAACCCACACTTTCACTTAACGTTAACGCCACTAACGTCCTAAGCTAAAAGTCCCTGCCCACTTCATGCTTTCTCTCTTTCTCTCTGGAAGTAAAGCTAAGTCCACTGAAGAAGATAACTGCTTCAAACTCAAGATCCAAGGCCCATATCCAAGATTTGAAGAACCAACTAGAAGACTAGAAGAGTAGTATATTTAGGGGTAGTTTTGAATTAGAAAAGGGGTTAGAAATTGGAGAACTACTCTCTGTATTTTACTTTCTCTGCAGCTTTTAGTTTAATTCTCAGAATGTACTCTCCATCTATGCTTTTCATTCCCAGAGCTATGAACAACTAAACCCCTTTCATTGGGTTAGGGAGCTCTGTTGTAATTTGTTGGATCAATATTAGTTTTCATTATTCTTCTTCTATCTTTTCTCTTGATTTTACTAGAAAGCTTTCAATCTTCATTCAATTGGGTAGTTATCTTGGAAAAGAAGCTATTCATACTTGGATCTCTTCGGAACTTTGGAAGAGGAATGAAGAGATCATGCTAGAAATGCTTTCTCATGTTGGACTAAATTGGGGTTTGGATGGATATAGTGACATATAATCCTACCAACACTTTGATTTGGAAATACATGTGGCATAATCAGTGACCATACTTCATCTCTTCTCATGAGCAACTGACCAAGAAATTGGCTATTGATCAAGATTTGAGAGATTGAATTACCAAGAAATTGGAATTCGATCACTTAAGATTGCCAAGGAGATCAATGAATGTATTGATTGAGGAAGAGATGAAAATGAACTTGATCCGGAGAATGCAACATCTCCTAAGCCCAATGAATTCCCCATTTCTGATCTTACCTATTCTCTTTACTTTCTGCTATTTACTTTCATGCTAAACTCCCCTTCCCCATTTAAGATTCTGCAATTTACTTTCTACTATTTACATTCAGTTCTTTATTTCCAGCATTTACGTTTCTGCTATTTACTTTCCCGCCATTTAATTTTCTGCAAATCACAAATCCAAGTCTTAGTTCAAATAGAACATTCCTCTAATTAAAGTTGCTTGACCAATCAATCCCTGTGGGATTCGACCTCACTCTATTGTGAGTTTTTACTTGACGATAATTCGGTATACTTGCCGAAGGAAAATTGTTGAGAGACAAGTTTCTGTGCATCAGTGAGTTAAACAGAGCTTCTTTATGAGTGATGCAGGTATCGGGTTAATGCTTGCTCCAAGATCACATAAGGCTCTCTTTGTGCAGGCATCCCCTAAGGTGCATGGTATTATAAAGCTACCAGGATCCTTAAGTTTCTCTGGTAAGCTCTTTTGAATGACTGTACTGCCTTCTTTAGTGAGGAGGAATATTTCTGCCTCTCTCTAATCCTTCTTATGACTTACGATGTCCTTTATGAACTTAGCATAAGAAGGTATCTGTTCAAGAGCATCTGCAAAAGGGATCTTGATATCTAGTGTTCTGAGATAATTCGCAAAGTGGGCAAACTGTTTATCTTTTTCCACTTGACGGAGTTTATGAGGAAATGGCATCTTGGCCCTGTACTCATCAATCTTAGTTGATGTAGGCTGAGTACCTAATGTACTGGAAGAGAGGTTACTAACTTGCTTATGAGGGGGTATTATCAGCACTTGTATGTGTGTCTGATTACCCTTGTTTGGGCGTTCAACGCCTTTGTTGTTACCACCTTCCTGGCGTTCAACGCCAAGGGTGGGTGTCCTTTCTTGGCGTTGAACACCAAGATTGCTACCCCTATTTGGGCATTCAACGCTAGGGGTGGATACTCCTTCTTGGCGTTGAACGCCAATGACATTCCTCTTTGGGCGTTCAACACCCTCAGAGATGTCTTGGACAGCAATCTGGTACTTCTCAGTTAGATTTTCTTCCCTTGATCTCCTGTTGCACTGAGGTTGGGTGTTTAATGATTTTCCACTCTTCAGTTGGATAGCCTGACACTCTTCTGTTATCTGCTTAGATAACTGCTACCTTGTTTAACTTAGCTGGGCTTCTATATTCCTGTTGGAAGCTTGAGTTTCTCTCAAAGCCTCTTGCAATTCCAGCAGTTACTGGGCAAGGGCGTGTAGTTGTTGAGTCAATGGGCCATCCTGTTCTGGAGGGTTAGGTTCAGGAGATATTGCCTTAACCTCTCCTTTCATAGAAGTCTCAGCAGCTGAGTACAGATGCTGGTTAGTAGTAACTGTCTCAATAAGCTCGTGAGCCTCTTCAATTGTCTTTCTCATATGTATGGAACCACCAGTAGAGTGGTCCAGAGACATTTTAGTTATGTCTGAAAGTCCATAATAAAAGATGTCTAGCTTTACCCATTCTGAAAACATTTCAGTGGGACATCTTCTTAGCATCCTTCTATACCTCCTCCAGGTATCATGAAGAGATTCATTGTTCTCTTGTTTGAAGCCCTGGATATCCATACTTAGCTGGGTTAACATCTTTGGAGGGTAGTATTGATTCAAAAACTTGTCTACTAGCTGTTTCCATGTTTTCAAGCTAGATTTGGGCTGGTTTTCTAACCACCTCTTTGCTTGGTCATTTACAGCAAAAAGGAAAGAGCAATAGTCTATAGACATCTTGGTCTACTTCCTCATTGTGCATTGTGTCAGCAATCTGCCAGAAACTCAGTAGGTTCTTCCTGTGGAAGTCCAGAATACTAGTAATTTTGCTGAACCAAAGTAATCAGTTGAGGGTTTAGCTCAAAGTTACTTATTCTGATTGGGGGTATACTGATACTTCTTCCATAGAAGTCAGCAGTGGGGGTCGTATAGGACTCCAAAGTTCTTCTGAACTATTCATTCCCATTTGGGTCCATTGTGATGAAAGGCAGGAGAAATA
>NC_029791.2:42988917-43015843 GCF_000816755.2 Arachis ipaensis | reverse complement strand
GGAGAAATAGAATTATTAGAGATAAAAATGAAAATTATAATTAAAATATTTTTATTTTTATTTTATTTCTTAATTAAATTTCAAAAGAAAAGCTAATTAACAAGAAATATTTGAAAATTAAATGATGTAATTCGAAAAAGAAGAGAGAGAAAGAAATGAGAAGTTTTTGAAAATAGAAGAGAAAGGAATTAGTTAGGAGATTTTGAAAAAGAAGAAAGAGAAATCAAGTAACTAATTAAGAAAGATTTGAAAATAAGATAAGATGGAAGATTAGAAAAAGAATTGATTTTGAATTTTGAAATTGAAGCAAGATAAGATGAAGAATTAAAAATCAAAGTTGAAAAGATTAAAATTAGAAAGAAGATAAGATAGAAAATGTTTTAAACTAAAAAGAAGATAAGTTAGGTAAGTTTTAAATTTTGAAAAGAGACAGATAAGATAAGGAAATTAAGAAAGATAAAGATTTAAATTAAAAAGATTTGAAATCAAAATAAAAAAGATAGTTTTTAATTTAAAAAAATTTGAAATTTAAATTTTAAAAGAAAGATAAGATAAGAAAGAATCAAATTAAAAGAAAAGATTTGAAAAGTCTTTTGAAAAAGATATAATTTTAAGATTTAAATCTTGACTTGACTAATAAGAAAACACCTAATTTAAAATTTTTGAAATCAAATAGGCAAGATATTCGAAAATTAAGTAAAGATAAGAAAAGATATTTAATTTTTTTTATTTTTTTTGAAATTAATGAGGAAAGATAAAAACAACAAAAGACACCAAACTTAAAATTTTTAGATCAAAGGACATTAAGTTTCGAAAATTTTAAAGAAAAACACCTAAAGACACCAAACTTAAAATTTTAAAGATCAAAATAAGAAGAAAAACAACAACTTGAAGATCAAGAAGAACACCAAGAACAAAACTCGAAAAATTCAAAGCAATTAAAAAACACACAATGGACAACAAACTTAAGAATTGACACTAGACTCAAACAAAAGACACTATTTTTGAAAATTTTTTTGAAAAAGACTCAAGAAAGTTCAAAACTTTAACAAGAACAAGAACAAAAGACTCAAACCAAAGATAAAGATTAATAAAGAAAAAGTGAAGAATTTTGAAAAAATTTTGATTTTTTTTGAAAAGGAAAATAAAAGACTCAAACAAAATTAAAAACAATACCTAATCTACACAACAAGATAATCCGTTAGTTTGTTCAAACTTGAACAATCCCCAGCAACGGCGCCAAAAACTTTGTGTGCGGAATTTAACTTCGCACAACTTGACTAGCAAGTGCACTGGGTCGTCCAAGTAATACTTGAGGTGAGTCAGGGTTGATCCCACGGAGATTGTTGGCTTGGATCAAATAGTGGTTACCTTGTAAATCTTAGTCAGGTGGATAGAAAAGTTGTTTAATTGTTTAAGCGCATAAAAGTAAAATAAAGATGACGTTACTGAGTGGTTGTAAATTCAATGATAAGAAGATGGTTAAGGCTTCAGAGATGCTTTATTCTTCTGGATCAATACCTTCTTACTGTCTACTCCAACTGTGAATGATTTCTTCTATGCCAGGCTATATATGATCAACGCCGGTTAGGAGGCTGGTGCACGGAAATCGTTATTCACACTTTTCACATCTCCATACAACTAACCAGCAAGTGCACTGGGTCGTCCAAGTAATAAACCTTACGTGAGTAAGGGTCGATCCCACGGAGATTGTCGGCTTGAAGCAAGCTATGGACATCTTGTAAATCTCAGTCAGGCGGATTCAAATGGTTATGAGGTTTTGATAGTTAAAATAAAACAGAAAATAAGATAGAGTTACTTATGTAATTCACTGGTGGGAATTTCAGATAAGCATCTGGAGATGCTTGGTTGCCTCTGAACCTCTGCTTTCCTATTGCCTTCTTCCAACCATGCGTTACTTCCATCAATGGCAAGCTGTAAGATCCTCTCAGTGAAAATGGTCCTCTACGGTTTCTGAACTGCTAATCAACTGTCGAATTTCTCGTCTCGGATGAAAAATACCAGGTACAGCTACCGCATGGCTAATCATATATCGGTTCCCGCTAGCGTCGGAATAGAATCCATTGATCCTTTTGCACACTGTCACTTGCGCCCAACATTCGCAGGTTTGAAGCTCGTCACAGTCATTCCTTCCCGGATCCTACTCGGAATATCACAGACAAGGTTTAGACTTTCCGGATCCCAGGAATGGCTGCCAATTGATTCTAGCCTATACCACAAAGATACTAATCTCACAGACTCGGTCCGTGTATTATATATCCAAGAAAATATACTCCAGCTGTCGTCCAATAACTATGTTGAACATCATGTAGACCGCTTTGTGGTTGTCAGGCACGCGGATCTTGGCTAAGCGAGTAACGAAGATTGGGTGATTGTCACGGGTCACCCCTTCATTCTGACTTAACTGAATTAAGTACGAAAGTATATCTTGGAAAAGAAGTAGGCATGAATTGAATAGAAAACAGTAGTAATTGCATTAATTTATGAAGAACAGCAGAGCTCCACACCTTCATCTATGGGGTGTAGAAACTCCACTGTAGAAAATACATAAGTGTAAAAAGTCTAGGCATGGTTGTGAGGCTAGCCCCAAAACGTGAACAATGGTCTCAGTTTCAAAGTATGAAAACTGGATAGCTTCGAATACAATAGTAAAAATTGCTATTTATACTAAACTAGTAACTTAGGTTTACAGAAAATGAGTAACTAAGTGCAGATACTGCAGAAATCCACTTCTGGGGCCTATTTGGTGTGTGCTTGGGTTGAGCATTGAAGCTTTCATGTGCATAGGCTGTTCCTGGAGTTAAACGCCAGCTTGGGTGCTAGTTTAGGCGTTTAACTCCAATTCTGGTGCCAGTTTGGGCGTTTTACGCCAGAAAGTTTTAGGCTGGCCTTGGATGCCAGTTTGGGCCATCAAATCTCAAGCAAAGTATGGACTATTATATATTGCTGGAAAGCGCAGGATGTTTACCTTCCAACGCAATTGAGAGCGCGCCAATTGGGCTTCTATAGCTCCAGAAAATCCACTTCGAGTACAGGAGGGTCAGAATCCAACAGCATCTGCAGTCCTTTTTCAGCCTCTGAATCAGATTTTTGCTCAGGTCCCTCAATTTCAGCCAGAAAATACCTGAAATCTCAAAAAAAACACACAAACTCATAGTAAAGTCTATAAATGTGATTTTTGAATAAAAACTAATAAAAATATAATAAAAAGTAACTAAAACATACTAAAAACTATGTAAAAACAATGCCAAAAAGGGTATAAATTATCCGCTCATCACAACACCAAACTTAAATTGTTGCTTGTCCCCAAGCAACTAAAAACAAAATAGGATAAAAAGAAGAGAAAATACAATAAATTCCAAACTTATCAATGAACTTAGTTCCAATCAGATGAGCAGGACTTGTAGCCTTTTTGCTTCTGAACAGTTTTGGCATCTCACTTTATCCTTTGAAGTTCAGAATGATTGGCATCCATAGGAACTTATAATCTAGATAGTGTTATTGATTCTCTTAGTTCAGTATGTTGATTCTTGAACACAGCTACTTTATGAGTCTTGGCCGTGACCCTAAGCATTTTGTTTTCCAGTATTACCACCGGATTCATAAATGCCACAGACACATAACTGGATGAACCTTTTTAGATTGTGTCTCAGCTTTGCTAGAGTCCCCAGTTAGAGGTGCCTAGAGCTCTTAAGCACACTCTTTTTGCTTTGGACCACGACTTTAACCGCTCAGTCTCAAGCTTTTCACTTGACACCTTCACGCTACAAGCACATGGTTAGGGACAGCTTGATTTAGCCACTTAGGCTAGGATTTTATTCCTTGGGCCCTCCTATCCCTTAATGCTCAAAGCCTTAGATCCTCTTTACCCTTGCCTTTTGGTTTAAAGGGTTACTGGCTTTTTCTGCTTGCTTTTTCTTTTTCTTTCTTTTTTTTCCTTTATTTATTTATTTTTTTCATATTTTTTTCGCAAGCTTTTTCTATTCACTGCTTTTTCTTGCATAAAGAATCAATTTTATGATTTTTTAGATTATCAATAACATTTCTCTTTTTTCTTTATTCTTTCAAGAGCCAACAATTTTAACATTCATAAACAACAAATTCAAAAATATGCACTGTTCAGGCATTCATTCAGAAAACAAAAAGTATTGCCACCACATCAAAATAATTAAGCTAATTTCAAGATAAAATTCAAAATCCATGTACCTCTTGTTCTTTTGCAATTAAAAACATTTTTCATTTAAGAAAGGTGAAGGATTCATAGGACATTCATAGCTTTAAGACATAGACACTTAAACACTAATGATCATGTAATAAAGACACAAACATAAACAAAACATAAAGCATTTAATTCGAAAAACAGAAAAATAAAAACAAGAAAATTAAAGAACGGGTCCACCTTAGTGATGGCGGCTAGTTCTTCCTCTTGAAGATCTTATGGAGTGCTTGAGCTCCTCTATGTCTCTTCCTTGCCTTTGTTGTTCCTCCCTCATGGCTCTTTGGTCCTCTCTGATTTCATTGAGGATAATGGAGTGCTCTTGGTGCTCCATCCTTACTTCCTTAGTTGCCTCATGTTGGAACTTAATTCTCCTAAGGAGGTGTTGATTTGCTCCCAATAGTTTTGTAGAGGAAAGTGCATACCTTGAGGTATCTCAGGGATTTCTTGATGAGGAATTTCCTCATACTCTTGTTGAGGTCCATGAGTGGGCTCTCTTGTTTGCTCCATCCTCTTTTTAGTGATGGGCTTGTCCTCATCAATGAGGATGTCTTCCTCTATGACAACTCCAGCTGAATTGCATAGGTGACAGATGAGATGAGGGAAGGCTAACCTTGCCAAAGTAGAGGGCTTGTCTGCCACCTTGTAGAGTTCTAGAGGTATGATCTCATGAACTTCTACTTCCTCTCCAATCATGATACTATGGATTATGATAGCCCGGTCTATTGTAACTTCAGACAGGTTGCTAGTAGGAATGATAGAGCATTGGATAAACTCTAACCATCCCCTAGCCACGGGTTTAAGGTCAAGCCTTCTTAGTTGAACCGGCTTGCCTCTTGAGTCTCTCTTCCATTGAGCTCCATCCACACAAATGTCCCTAAGGACTTGGTCTAACCTCTGGTCAAAGTTGACCCTTCTAGTGAAAGGATGAGGATCTCCTCTCATTATTGGCAAGTTAAATGCCAACCTTACATTTTTTGGACTGAAATCTAAGTAATTCCCCCGAACTATTGTGAGCCAATTCTTTGGGTTTGGGTTCATACTTTGGTCATGGTTCCTAGTGATCCATGCATTAGCATAGAACTCTTGAACCAGTAAGATTCCGACTTGTTGAATGGGGTTGGTGAGAGCTTTCCAACCTCTTCTTCGAATCTCACGTCGGATCTCCAGATATTCACCTTTTTTGAGCTTGAAGGGGACCTCAGAGATCACCTTTTTCTTGGCCACAACTTCATAGAAGTGGTCTTGATGGACCTTTGAGATAAATCTCTCCATCTCCCATGACTCGAAGGTGGAAGCAATTGCCTTCCCTTTCCTCTTTCTAGAGGTTTCTCTGGTCTTAGGTGCCATTAGTGGATATCGAAAAATAAAAAGCAGAGCTTTTTTCACACCAAACTTAAAAGGTTTGCTCGTCCTCGAGCAAAAGAAGAAAAAAAGGGGGTAGAAGAAGAAGAAATAGAGGAGATAGAGTATGGTGTTGGTTTCGACCAAGGGGGGAAGAATTGTTTGTGTTGTGTGAAAGTGAAGGTAGTAAGCAGGGGTATTTATAGAGTAGGGGAGAGAGGGAATCCGTGTGAGAATGGGTGGGTTTGGGAGGGAAATGGTTTGAATTTGAATGGTGAGGTAGGTGGGGTTTATAATGGATGGATGTGAGTGGTGAAGAGAATATGGGAAGAGGGTAGAATTTGATAGGTGAAGGGTATATGGGGAAGAGTTATTGATGGGATTGGTCAAGGGTATTTGGGGAAGTGTAGTATGGAAATGTGTGAAGAGGAGAGAAGAAGAGGTGGGGTAGGTGGAGATCCTGTGGGGTTCACAGATCCTGAGGTGTCAAGGAATTCTGCTCCCTGCACCATTCTGGCGTTCAAACGCCCATTGTGTGCCAATCCTGGTATTAAACGCCAGCTCTGCTACCTTTCCTGGCGTTAAATGCCAGTTTGCTGTCCCTTTCTGGCGTTTAACGCCAGTCAGACACCCTTTTCTGACGTTAAATGCCAGTCTGTCTGCCATTTCTGGCGTTTAACGCCAGCCAGACGCCAGACACCCCTTTCTGGTGTTAAACGCCCAGAGTGCTGCCCATTCTGGCGTTTAACGCCCAGAATGCTGCCAAGCTGGGCATTAAATGCCCATTCTGCTATCCTTACTGGCGTTTAAATGCTAGTAAGTCTGTCCTCCAGGGTGTGCTATTTTTGATGCTGTTTTTCATTTTGCTTTAATTTTGCAGTTGTTTTTATGACTTCACATGATCATCAACCTAAAGAAAACATAAAATAACAATGGAGAATAAATAAATATAATTAAATAACATTGGGTTGCTTCCCAACAAGCACTTCTTTAATGTCAATAGCTTGATAGTGAGCTCTTAAAGAGTTTCACAGATACTCAGAGTTTGATGATGGCCTCCCAACACCAAACTTAGAAGTTAAGTGTGGGGGCTCTGTTTGACTCTGTATTGAGAGAAGCTTTTCATGCTTCCTCTCCATGGTTATAGAAGAAGATCCTTGAGCCTTAAACACAAGGTAGTCCTCATTCAATTGAAGGACTAACTCTTCTCTGTCTACATCAATCACAGCTCTTGCTGTGGCTAGGAAGGGTCTCCCAAGGATGATGGATTCATCTTCATCCTTCCCAGTGTCTAGGATTATAAAATCAGCAGGGATGTAAAAGCATTCAACCTTCACTAAGACATCTTCTACAAGTCCATAAGCCTGTTTTCTTGAATTGTCTGCCATCTCTAATGAGATTCTTGCAGCTTGTACCTCAAAGATTCCCAGTTTCTCCATTACAGAGAGTGGCATGAGGTTTATACTTGAACCAAGGTCACACAGATCCTTCTTAAAGGTCATGGTGCCTATGATGCAAGGTATTAAGAACTTTTTGGGATCCAGTTTCTTCTGAGGCAATTTCTATTGAACCAAGGTATTCAGTTCATTGATGAGCAATGGAGGTTCATCCTCCCAAGTCTCATTACCAAATAACTTGGCATTCAGCTTCATGATTGCTCCTAGATACCGAGCAACTTAGTCTTCAGTAATATCTCCATCCTCTTCTGAGGAAGAATACTCATCAGAGCTCATGAATGGCAACAGTAAGTTCAGTGGAATCTCTATGGTCTCTATATGAGCCTCAGATTCCTTTGGTTCCTTATTAGGGAACTCCTTAGTGGCCAGTGGACGTCCATTGAGGTCTTCCTCACTGAAAATCACTGCCTCTTCCTCCTCTCCAGGTTCGGCCATGTTGGACGTGTTGATGGCCTTGCACTCTCTCTTTGGATTCTCTTCTGTATTGCTTGGGAGACTACTAGGAGGGATTTCAGTAACTCTTTTACTCAGTTGACCCACTTGTGCCTCCAAATTTCTGATGGAGGACCTTGTTTCAGTCATGAAACTATGAGTGGTCTTGGATAGATCAGAGACTATGGTTGCTACGTCATAGAGGCTCTGCTTAGAATTCTCTGTCTGTTGCTCAGAAGATGATGGAAAAGGTTTGCTATTGCCAAATCGTGGTCTCCCACCATTATTATTGAAGCCTTGATTAGGCTTCTGTTGATCATTCCATGAGAGATTAGGATGATTCCTCCATGAAGGATTGTAAATGTTTCCATAGGATTCTCCCATGTAATTCACCTCTTCCATTGCAGGATTCTTAGGGTCATAAGCTTCTTCTTTAGAGGAAGCTTCTTTAGCACTGCCAGATGCAGCTTGCATTCCAGTCAGGCTCTGAGAAATCATATTGACTTGCTGAGTTAATATTTTATTCTGAGCCAATATTGCATTCAGAGTATCAATCTCAAGAACTCCTTTATTCTGAGTCATCCCATTATTCACAGGACTTCTTTCAGAAGTATACATGAACTGGTTATTTGCAACCATTTCAATGAGTTCCTGGGCTTCTGCAGGCGTTTTCTTCAGATGAAGGGATCCACCAGCAGAGTGATCCAATGACATCTTGGACAATTCAGACAAACCATCATAGAATATACATAGGATGCTCCATTCTGAAAGCATGTCAGAAGGACACCTTCTGATCAATTGCTTATATCTTTTCCAAGCTTCATAGAGGGATTCACCTTCCTTCTGTCTGAAGGTTTGGTCTTCCATTCTAAGCTTGCTCAACTTTTGAGGTGGAAAGAATTTGGCCAAGAAGGCATTGACCAACTTTTTTCAAGAGTTCAGGCTTTCTTTAGGTTGTGAGTCTAACCATGTCCTAGCCCTGTCTCTTACAGCAAAGGGGAAAAGCATAAGTATGTAGACCTCAAGATTAACCCCATTGGTCTTGACAGTGTCACAGATTTGGAAGAATTTAGCCAGGAACTGATGAGGATCTTCCAATAGAAATCCATGAAACTTGCAATTCTGCTGCATTAGAGAAACTAATTGAGGCTTAAACTCAAAGTTGTTTGCTCCAATTGCAGGAATTGAGATGCTTCTTCCATAGAAGTCAGAAGTGGGTGCAGTAAAGTCACCAAGTATCTTCCTTGCATCTCCACCATTGTTGTTATTTTCGGCTGCCATGTCTTCTTCTTTTTCAAAAATTTTTGTTAGGTCCTCTCCAGAGTTTTTTGCTTTAGCTTCTCTTAGCTTCCTCTTCAGAGTCCTTTCAGGTTCAGGATCAGCTTCAACAAGAATGTTCTTATCTTTGCTCTTGCTCATATGAAAAAAAAGAGAACAAAAAAGAAGAGGAATCCTCTATGTCACAGTATAGAGATTCCTTTATGTGAGTAGAAGAATAGAAGAATAGAAGAATGAGGTAGAGGGAGAATAGGAAGAATTCGAACACAGAGAGAGGGAGTGGGTTCAATTTTTTAAGAAGAAGAGTGTTAGTAAATAAATAAAATAAATAGAAAGAGATGAGAGAGAGAGAGAAGAAATTTGAATTTTAATTTAAAAGAAGAGAAAAATATTTTTGTTTTTATTTTAGTTATTAGTTAGAATTCGAATTTAAGAAGGAAAATAAAATAAAATTAGAATTTAAAACAATTAGTTAATTAAAAAGAATTTTGAAAAAGTGGTTAGTGGTTTTCGAAAATAAGAGAGAGAGAGAGAAAAGTAGTTAGGTGGTTTTGAAAAAGATAAGAATAGTAAAACAAACAAAAAGTCAAGTGGTTAATTGAAAAATATTTGAAAATCAATTTTGAAAAGATATGAGTGAAAATCATTTTAAAAAAGATTTGAATTAGAAATTAAAAAGATTTGATTTTTGAAATTAAAGTTGATTACTTGACTAACAAGAAACTACAAGATATGATTCTAGAATTTAAAGATTGAACCTTTCTTAATAGGCAAGTAACAACTTGAAATTTTTTGAATCAAAATATTAAATGTTAGTATTAAATTCGAAAATATGAAATAAAAATAAGAAAAGAATTTTGAAAATCAATTTTAAAATTTTCGAAAAACAGGAAAGAAAAATGAAAAAGATTTGATTTTTGAAAAAGATTTGAAAAGATAGAATTTTTAAATTGAAATTTTGACTTGACTAAGAAGAAACAACCAAATTTTAAAATTTTTTTTACTAAGTCAACCCAAAATTTCGAAATTTATGAGTGAAATAAGGAAAAGATATTTTTTTTATTTTTGAATTTTTAATGAGGAGAGAGAAAAATAACAAAATGACACAAGACATAAAAATTTAATATCAAAACGAAAAATGCATGCAAGAACACTTTGAATGTCAAGATGAACACCAAGAACACTTTGAAGATCATGATGAACATCAAGAACACATTTTTAAAAATTTTTTAAGAAAAGATACACATGCAAGACACCAAACTTAGAAATTTTTAATATTTAGACACTATGAATTCGAAAATGCATATGAAAAACAAGAAAAGACACAAAATAAGAAAATTCAAAGATCAAAGAAGGAAAATCATCAAGAACAACTTGAAGATCAATGAAGAACACAATGCATATATTTTTCGAATAATTAAAGAAAGATTAAAACATGCAATTGACACCAAACTTAAAATTTGACACAAGACTCAAACAAGAAACACAAAATTTTTGGTTTTTATGATTTTATTAAATTTTTTTTGTATTTTTCGAAAATTATTTTAAAAAAAAAATAAAGGGATACAAAATTTTTAATAAGAATCCTGATGCCAAGGCATCTTAGCCTAGTTTCACTGGCTTTTTTCTTTATTTTTGATAGGTTTTATGCACTTTCTTGAGTCATAAGTAAGCCATTAGGGTAGAAATCCATGTATGCTTATGTTCATTCAACCATGAGTATTTTAATGTAATTTCATGATGATATATGCTATGATTACTTGTATGCTAAGAATGATAAGAAATCTCATGATTTTAGCAAAGCTTTGATGCATTCATTGGTTGATGATAGGTGAAGGAAAGCATGGAAGGAGGTTGAAGAAGGAAGATGTAAAGGATCAAGAGGAAGCAACGTTGGTGGCCAAGTTTGACCACCAACGTTACCTCAAATGTTGGAAGAGAAATAGAGCTCTTCTCTGTAACATGGCTGATGCTCACGTTGGAGGTGGCGTTAGAGATCCAACGTTAAACCCAACGTTGTGAGAAAATGATCAATTCTGGGGCTGAAAAATTTTTGAATGGTGCGTACGCGTCCTTGATGCGTACGCGTGAAAAAGCAATTTTTAACATCCGCGCGGAAGCGTGCAGCACGTGTACGCGTAACTGAGTGATTTTGACCCATTTGCGCGGAAGTGCACAATAAGCGTACGCGCCACAAACGAACGTTGGGGGTCCAACATTGCATCAAACGCTGCCCCTAACGTCCGCGATGCCCAGCTCAGAATTGAGATTGGAAAATTTTGAATCGAAGCGTACGCGTCAGTGACGCATACGCGCGGATGGAAAAAACAGCAACGGGCGCATAAGCGCACAGTACGCGTCCACGTCAAAACGCTAACGTTGGAGGGAACGTTGGGGGTCCAACGCGGCCTCCAACGTCCCCTACCTTGTTTTAAAACTGGAAATTGAAAATTTTGCATCCACGCGCACGCACACCATACGCGTATGCGTGGATGAGCATTTTTGGCCTTGTGCGCGGAAGCGCAGGGTACGCGTACGCGCGGATCAGCTGACGTTGGCCCTCCAACATTGAGTCAAATGCCAATGACAGCAAAACTTTCTGTTTTTGCTGATCTGATCCAAAGTGGCGTTTGAGTCAACGTTGGCCCTCAAACGTTGACTCAAACGTAAGCATCAGAATTCCCAATTTTAAAAAGATCTCTTCTCAATATCAAGGCAACCAATTGGAGCCATCTTCAACCCAATTTCCTTAAGGCCAAAAGCCCAATTCAAGGCTTGAAGATCAATAGAAAAGAGTGTATAAATAGCTTAGAATTTAAGTTAGGAGGGGGGACTTTACTTTTCCATTTTTAGTTTTCCTTACTTTCTGCACTTTGAATTTCAGAATGTATTTTACAATTCCAATTTCCATTTTGAGAGCTATGAACAACTAAACCCCTTTCATTGGGTTAGGGAGCTCTATTGTAATTCAATGGATCAATAGTTATTTTCATCATCTTCTTCTTTCTTTTCTCTTGATTATTGTTAGAAAGCTTTCGGTCTTAATTTAATTGGATAGTTGTCTTGAGAAAGAAGCTATCCAAAATTGGAATTCTTCGGAGCCTTGAGAGAGGAATGAAGAATTCATGCTAGAATTACTTTCTCACCGTGGATTAGATTGGGGTTTGGATGGATATAGTGACATGTAATCTTACCAACACTTTGATCTATGAATCTGTGTGGTATAGTCAGTGACCGAACTTAAACTCTTCCCATGAGCAATTAAATCAAGACATTGGACAATTGTTCATGCTTAGAGAGATTGGTGAGCCAAGACATTAGGATCCAATCATCTAAGATTTCCAAGCAATGTCAATGAATGCATTGATTGAGGAAGAGTTGAAAATGATTTGATCCGGAGAATTCAATATCTCCCAAAACCCAATGAATCCCCATATCTTATCTACCCATTCTATTTACTTTCTGCATCTTTAATTTCATGCTTAATTCCCCAATCCCATTTTATTTCTTGCAATTTAAGCTTCTGTCATTTAATTTCTAGCCATTTAATTTCTTTTCTTTAATTTCTTGCAATTTAAGTTTCCCGCCATTTTACATTCTGTAATCCAAATCTTAATTCTGATTTTGCTCAACTAGAACAATTCTCCAATTATAATTGCCCGATCTATCAATCCCTGTGGGATTCGACCTCACTTTTTTGTGAGTTTTTACTTGACGACAATCCAGTGCACTTGCCGGAAGGAAATTTGTTGAGAGGCAAATTCCCGCATATCAAGTTTATGGCGCCGTTGCCGGAGATTGGTTTTGTATTGACAATTACCAAATTGAAGGATAACTAGATTGAGAACTTTACTTTTTGTTTTAATTAATTGAATTTAATTCTAGTTGTTCATTTAGTTTCTGCAATTTTAGTTGTTTATCCTGAATTTTATCTTACTGCTTTACTTTCCAGCAAGCTAACCTACTAACTATTTGATAAATTGCCCTAACCAAGCTAACTATACTATATTCTTTTAGACTCTACACTTGCTGTTTCTTGTACTTGTTCATTGTATGACAAGTAGGAGAAAGGAAACTTCAACTTCTTTTGACAGTGAACCGGAAAGAACCTTCCTGAGATTAAGGAGGGAAGCAAGAGGAAAAAGGGTTGTTGGTGCAGAAGAAGAGGAGGAATACTTTGATATAACCATGGAGGACAATATGGAAAACCATCATGAAGAAGAGGTGAACAACAATGTCAGAAGAGATGGAGCTAACCCTGCTGGACAAGAGAGGAGAGTTTTGGGACCATACATCAATTCAAACCCAGGAAACTGTGGCAACAGCATTCAAAAGCCAACCATCAATGCCAACAATTTCGAATTGAAGCCCTAGCTCATAACTCTTGTGCAAAACAACTGCTCTTATGGAGGTAGTACCCAAGAAGATCCAAATGAGCATCTCACTAAATTTCAAAGGATATGTGACACGGTTAAGTCTAATGGTGTTCACCTTGACACCTATAGATTATTACTGTTTCCATTTTCTTTGAGAGACAAAGCATCAAAATGGTTGGAATTATTCTGATAAACCATTATTTTATGGTTTATATTGTGTTTAACTGTGTGGTTTTATAAAATCTTTACCCACTTATTCATATAATTAGCATGTATTTACAATTCCTTCCCAAAATTACTCCATGGTTGAAAACTTGCTTCCTAGAGACTTTTAATTATGTATTTTAATTCTCCTTTATTCCATTCGATGCCGTGATCCCTGTGTTAAGTGTTTCAGGCTTTATAGGGCATGAATGACTTGGAGACTGGAGAGGAGGCTTGCAAAAATAGAAGGAACACAAGAAATTAAGGGGATGACCAGCGAGAAGCGACGTGGACGTATGGCTCACGCGACCGCGCGAAATGGAGAAATCGTAGTGACGCGCTCGCGTGCCTGATGCGAAAGCATGGATTGGAAACTGTACGAGTGACGCAAATACGTGGACGACGCGCACGCGTGGCAAGGCAAAACGCTGGATGACGCGATCGCGTGACGTGCGCGATCTGCAGAATTTGCAGAATTCGCCGGGGGCGATTTTGGGCGATGTTTTGACCCAGTTTTCGGCCCAGAAAAGCAGATTAGAGCCAGGGAACATGCAGAGACCAAGGGGGACAACTGATTCCACATAATTTTCTAGTTTTTAGATCTGATTTTACTCCTCCTCTAGGTTTTCTCTCTCCACATCCATAGTTCTTAGTCTTTTGTTTTTATTGCTTTTTGGATTGGGATATTGAGAAGAGTTATTACCTCCGCCAAGACTTCATCATTCTAGTTTGTTTTCCTTACTTGTCACTTACTCTTTCATATCCTTAATTTGTTCAGAATTACTATTGAATTATTTTTAGAATTTATCAATACAAGAACTATTTTTATTTTTAATTGGTCTCTTTGATTATTATTATTTATCATGTCTTTCTTTATTTCCCTTTCCTATTTTGTGAAGTTTACATTCATAATGAGCGAGTAGTTCCCTAACTTGATTGGGAGTTGATTGAAAGGAGAACCTTGAGTTGGAATGCTCAAAAGTAAAAATTGTAATTGAGTTTATTGTTGGATGACTCTCTAGTCACTGACACTAATCCTTCCCAAGGGAGAGGATTAGAACTTGTGATCAGAAGTAAACTTCCAACTTGCTTGACTTTCATCTACCTAGTAAAGGATAACTGAGCAGAACAACCTTCAATTATCAATTAATCTTGGGAGGACTCCAACAAGGATAGAACTTCCGATCAATCTACTCCCGGTCAAGATTTTTATTTAAATTACATAAATTCTCTGATTTAATTTCCTGTTATCAAACTCAAAACCAATTTGGAAAACATCTGATCAATAGAATAGCACACCTTTCTGTAACTCGTTGGGAGACGACCTGGGATTCACACTCCCAGTATTTTAATTCTAATTTTGTGACAACCCTTCTAAATTGATAAGCGGATTTTTGTTGGTTAAGAACTGTACTTGCAACATATCTCTTATATTAATTTCTTAATCCGCCAATTTCTGCCACGTCAATTTTTGGCGCTGTTGCTGGGGAGTTGCAATAAAGTGCTAAGTTATTGATTGGAATTTATTTATTTGTATTTTATTTTATTTTATTACTATGAGCTACATGTTTCTTTCATTAAATGATGCGTTCACTTTCTGATCCAAGCTTGCCAGTATTTGATCCTGAGATTGAAAGAACTATTTCACGTATAAGGCAAGCTCGGCGTCGGTTAGTCCTCTTCGAGGACAAATTTAAAACGTCACTTAAGGAAGAAACAAGCCCCCTTTCTACTGATTCGGTTGATTTACGTGCAGGTGACATGGCAGCACCTAGGAGAGTTATTATCCAGGAAGCTGGAGCCCTTGATTTTACACTGCAACCGTATTAGGCGCATCACCCAGCGGTGGCTGTGGATTTTGAACTCAAGACTGCACTACTCAACTTGATGCCTAAGTTTCATGGCTTACCTGCTCAAGAGCCTATCAAGCACCTTAGGGATTTCCAAGCAGCCTGTTCTACTGTCAGGCGTGATGGTGCAGATGAAACTTCTATTTTGTTAAAAGCCTTCCCATTCTCTCTTGAGGGGAAAGCGAGAGAGTGGTACTACACTCAACCCGCAGCAACTGTTTCTAACTGGGATACGCTCAGAAGAGAATTTTTGGAAAAATTCTTTTCAGCTGAAGTTATTGATAAACTGAGGAAAGACATTTCCATGATTGTTCAGGACGAATCCGAGACTCTCTACGAATACTGGGAGAGCTTCAACAATCTTCTGGAAGCATGTCCCCACCATATGATTGACAAGATAGTATTTTTCGGCTACGTCACACAGGGCATGAGGCCTCAAGATAAGACCACATTGGAAAGTGCTAGCAATGGGTCTATGAAAAAGTACAAGACCACTTATGAGGCATGGCAATTGATCAGCGACTTGGCTGAATCTACTAGGAATCACAGGCAGAAACAAAGCCGGTCAAAAGCTGTTGCAGAGGTATCTTCTAGCAAAGAGACTACTGCTCTGACTCAGAGTATATGTAAAATGACCAACTTACTGAGGCAGATGCAGTTGAGTCAACAACAAGCTCAGCAAGCTCAACCTTCTCCACCACAGCAAAGCCAACAGTTGGTTCCACAAAGAGTATGCGGGATCTGTGCTGATTATAGTCATTATACTGATGAATGTCCACAGCTCCAGCAGGAAGACAACACTGTGGCAGCCACTCATAACTTCTATGACCGCCCCAATCAAGGATACAATCAAGGTGGCAGCTACAACCATGGATGGCAAGACAATTCCAACCAAGGTTGGAGAGATAATTCTAACCAGGGCTGGAGGGACAACAATAACAGAGGAGGTAGAGACAATCAGGAAAATCAGAGGTGGAATAATAACAACAACATGCAGTAGAACCAGAACCAGCCTTACAGAGCACCTCACCTGAGGCAATCCCAAGGACCACAGCATAACCAACAACAAATTCCTCAGATCACTTATTCTAATTCCTCTCTGAATGACGAGATGTTTCAATCCATTGTGCAAGGACAAAAGAACATGGAAAGTTCACTTAACGGTCTAACATCCGCTATACAAGCTCTCATTTCTCAGATGGGATCATCCAATACTTCAAATACTCAACATGCAAGCTCCAGTGGAATTCTTTCTCAACCCCTACCCAATCCAAAGGGTGGCATCAATGCCATCACCCTAAGGTCCGGAACCACACTGCAAGAGAGGAATCAGGAGGAGCCAAACCCACCAGAACACGCCTCAGCTGAAGAGGTGGTGGAGGTAGAAGATGCTGAAGAGGAAGAGGACATACAAGACATGGTTGAAGAAGAAGAAGCTCAACCACAGAAAGAAGCACCAAGGGTTGCAGACGCTGCAGAAAATGCCCTTCCTATTCTATTTCCACAAATTGCAAGGAAGCCCAGGAAGCAGATGGAACTTGATCCCAAAATGGTAGAAATATTCAAAAAGGTTGAGGTAACTGTTCCCCTTTTTGATGTTATTCAGCAGGTACCTAAATATGCAAAGTTTCTAAAAGATTTATGTATACATAAAGACAAAATTAATGAATTAGAAACTATTTCCTTAGGTAGTTCTATATCTGCTTTAATGGGAGGTATACCTGAAAAGTGTAGTGATCCAGGTCCATGTATGGTTAACTGTACTATTGGAGGTGTGATATTTTCTGACTGCATGTGTGATTTAGGAGCGTGTGTTAGTATAATACCTTTGTCTATATATGATACTTGGAGGCTCCCTCCCTTAAAAAGGTCGGCAGCTCGTTTTGTGTTAGCAGATAAAAGCATTATTACAGTGGTTGGAATTGCTGAAGATGTATTAGTGAGCATTAAGGGACTCACATTTCCCATTGACTTCTATATCCTGGAAATGCCCCTTAATGACTCAGGAAGGCCATCATCAATCCTGCTTGGAAGACCATTCCTGAAGACTTCAAAGTTCAAGCTGGACGCATTTTCAGGAACTTATTCTTTTGAAATAGATGGCAGAATAGTGAAATTCAGTTTAAATGAAGCTATGAAGCACCCTCCGGATGATCATTCTATCTCCCAGTGTGACATCATAGATGAAACCGTGGCTGAAGTTCACCAGGAGGAATTAGAAGAGAAGTACACAGGACAAGGTCCAAGTGTGGGGACATTTTCAGAGGACAATGAGGGCACTTCACCATTATCACCAGCTCCAGATAATCTAGAGCCTGGCTATGAGTAGAAATTAGAATTAAAGCCCCTCCCTCCACACCTCAAGTATGCTTACCTTGAGGACAAGCAGAAGTTTCCAGTTATCATTGCACGGGAACTCACTTCTCAACAAGAAGAACAGCTACTCAGTGTGGTGAGAAAACTCAAGAAAGCAATTGGATGGAGCTTAGCGGATATAGTAGGCATCAACCCTCAAGTTTGTGAGCACAGAATATTCCTAGAAGAGGGAGAAAAGCCTGTCCGTCAACCTCAAAGAATATTGAATCCCACCATCTTAGAAGTTGTCAAGAAAGAAGTGACCAGGCTACTTGAAGCAGATATCATTTATCCCATCTCAGATAGCGAATGGGATAGTCCAGTACAAGTAGTGCCCAAGAAGTCTGGAATCACAACAGTAAGAAATGAGCATGGAGTGCTTCTGACAACTAGAGTGCAGAATTCATGGAGAGTTTGCATTGACTATAGGCGTCTCAACCAAGCCACTCGCAAGGATCGTTACCCCTTGCCATTCATTGATCAGATGCTTGATCGCCTGTCAAGTAAATCCTATTATTGCTTTTTAGATGGTTATACAGGCTATTTTCAAATTCATATAGCTCCTGAAGATCAGGAAAAGACTACTTTTACATGTCCTTTTGGAACCTATGCTTATAAGAGAATGCCCTTTAGCTTATGCAATGCACCAGCTATTTTCCAAAGGTGCATGATGAGTCTCTTTTCTGACCTTATTGAGAACTGTATGGAGGTTTTTATGGATGATTTTAGCGTTTATGGTGATTTATTTAGCCTTTGCTTAGATAGTTTATCTAGAGTATTAGATAGATGTGTTAGTACGAACCTTGTATTGAATTTTGAAAAATGTCACTTTATGGTAAAACAAGGGATTGTACTAGGACATGTTGTGTCTAATACTGGCATTTCTGTAGATCCAGCAAAGGTGGATGTTATTTCTAGTTTACCTTACCCCTCCTCTGTGAGGGAAGTCCGTTCATTCCTTGGCCATGCAGGTTTTTACCTGAGATTCATAAAGGACTTTAGTAAGGTAGCACTACCCTTATCCAGACTGCTGCAGAAAGATATTGAGTTCGAGTTTAGAGAGGATTGCAAACAAGCGTTTGATAAGCTAAAGACCGCCCTGACTCAAGCTCCAATTGTGAGAGGACCAGACTGGAGCCAGCCATTTGAAATCATGTGCGATGCTTCCAATCATGCAGTAGGAGCAGTGCTGGCTCAGCGCGAAGGTAAGGACCCTTTCGTCATTGCTTATGCGTCTAAAACTTTAGACGCTGCTCAGTCTAATTACACTACTACTGAGAAAGAGTTTCTTGCTATTGTTTTTTCTCTGGATAAATTCCGAGCCTATTTACTTGGTGCTAAAGTAGTAGTGTACTCAGACCACTGATAAACCACTATTTTATGGTTTATATTGTGTTTAATTGTGTGGTTTTATCATGATCCTTACCCACTTATTCATTAATTTAGCATGCATTTATATTTCCTTCCTGAAATTATTACATGATTGAAAACTGCTTCCTAGAGACTTTTAATTATGCATTTTGATTCTCCTTTATTCCATTCGATGCCGTGATCTGTGTGTTAAGCGTTTTAGGCTTTATAGGGCATGAATGAGTTGGAGATTAGAAAGGAAGCTATCAAAATGGAAGGAACACAAGAAATTAAGGAGATAACCAGCGAGAAGTGACGCGGCCGCATGGCTCACGCGACCACGCGAAAGAGGAGAAATCGCAGTGACGCGGCCGCATGACTCACGCGACCGCGCGGAATGGAAAAGCATAAGCGACGCGGAGGCGTGGACGACGCGAACGCGTGGCAGGGAAAAATGCGAATAACGCGTCCCCATGGATGACGCGATCGCGTGACATGCGCGATCTGCATAATCAGCAGAATTTGCTGGGGTGATTTTGGACCCTATTTTGACCCAGTTTTTAGGCCTAGAACAGCAGACTAGAGCCAGAGAACATGCAGAAACCAAGGACAACATTCATTTTACACAGTTTTAGTTTGAGATCTAGTTTTTTACTCCTCCTCTAGGTTTTTCTCTCTACACATTCATAGTTCTTAGAATTTTAATTTTCTCTTGTTTTTCTTTGTGCATTGGGATATTGAGAAGAGCTATTACCTCATCAAGACTTCGTCATTCTAGTTCGTTTTCTTTACTTGGCTTTACTCTTCCATGTCCTTTGCTTTGTTTAATTTTACCATTGGAATATTTTTAGGATTATTTAATACAAGGATCACTTTTATTTTTAATCGACTATTTTGATTTTTATCTACAATGTATTTCTTTAATTCCTTTTTGTATGCTATGAAATTTACATTCACAATGAGCGAGTAGTTCCCTAACTTGATGGGGACTTAATTGAAAGGAACCCTTGAGTTGGAAAGCTTAAAAGACAAATTGCAATTGGGTTTATGGTTGGATTGCCTTCTAGTCACTAACACCAATCTCTTTTAAATAAGTGGATTGCAACTTGTGAACAGACGTAGCATTCCAACTTGTTTGACTTTCCCTTACCTAGTAAAGGATAACTAAACAAGACAACCTTTAATTATCAATTAATCTTGAGAGTATTCCAACAATAATAGGGATTCCAACTAATCAACTTCTAGTCAAGGCTTTTATTTACCTTATTCAAATTCTCCAATTTAATTTCCTGCTTACTCAATTCAAACCTTTTTGAAAACCTCTGATTAATAAAATAGCACACTTTTCTGCAACTCGTTGGGAGACGACCTGGGATTCATACTCCCAATATTTTAATTTTAAATTTCTGTGACACCTTTCTAAATTGATAAGTAGATTTCTGGTGAGTTAAGAACTATACTTACAACGTATATATTTTAACAATTTTAATTCGCCAATTTCTGCTACCATCAATTTTTGGCGCCGTTGCCGGGGAGTTGCAATAGAGTGCTAAAGTTATTAATTAGAATTTATTTATTTGCATTTTATTTTATTTTGCTACTATGAGCTGCATGTTTCTTTCGTCAAATGACGCGTTCACTTCCTGATCCAAGCTTGCCAATATTCGATCCTGAAATTGAAAGGACTATTTCACGAATAAGGCGAGGTCGGCGTCGGTTAGTCCTCTCTGAGGGCGGATTCGAAACGCCATTTGAGGAAGAAACCAGCTCCTGTTCTACTGATTCGGTTGATTTACGTACAAGTAACATGGCGGCAGCCAAAAGAGTTACTATCCAGGAGGAAGGAGCCCCTGATTTTACAATGCAACCGTTTCAAGTGCATCACCCAGCGGTGGCTACAGATTTTGAAATAAAGACCGCACTGCTCAATTTGATGCCCAAGTTTCATGGCTTACCTGCTCAAGAGCCTATCAAGCACCTGAGAGATTTCCAAGCAGCCTGTTCTACTGTCAGGCGTGATGGTGCAGATGAAACTTTAATTTTGCTAAAAGCTTTCCCGTTTTCTCTTCAGGGAAAAGCAAGAGAGTGGTACTACACTTAACCCCTAGCAAATGTATCCAACTGGGATACACTCAGAAAAGAATTTTTGGAAAAATTCTTTCCATCTGAAGTTACTGATAAACTAAGGAAAGACATTTCCACGATTGTTCAAGATGACAACGAGACTCTCTTTGAATACTGAGAGCGCTTCAATAATCTTTTGGAAGCATGCCCCCACCACAAGATTGACAAGATAGTGTTACTCAGCTATATCACACAGGGCATGAGGCCCCAAGATAAGACCACATTGGAAAGTGCTAGCAATGGGTCTATGAAGAAGTACAAGACCACTGATGAGGCATGGCAATTGATCAACGACTTAGCTGAATCTACTAGGAACCACAGGCAGAAACAAGGCCATTCAAAAGCCGTTGCAGAAGTATCCTCTAGCAGAGAGACTGCTGCTCTAGCTCAGAGTATCTGTGAAATAACCAACTTGCTGAAGCAGATGCAATTGAATCAACAACAAGTTCAGCAAGCTCAACCTTCTCCAGCACAGTAAAGCCAACAGTTAGTCCCACAGAGAGTCTGCAGAATTTGTGCTGATTATAGCCATTATACTGATGAATACCCACAGCTCCAGCAGGAAGACAACATGGTGGCATCCACCCATAACTTCTATGACTGCCCCAACCAAGGGTATAATCAAGGTGGAAATCAAAATTGGAGGGACAACAATAATAGAGGAGGCAGAGATAATCAGAAAAATCAGAGGTGGAATAATAACAACAACAGGCAGCAGAATCAACCTTACAGAGCACCTCACTTGAGGCAATCCCAAGGACCACAGAATACCCAACAGTAGACCTCTCAATTTACTCATCTTTCTTCATCTCCTAATGAAGAGTTACTACAATCTTTTGAGCAAAGACAACAGACCATGGAAAATAACATTATGAATAACATTAATGCCAGTCTGAATGGTCTGGCCTCTACTTTGCAAGCTCTTGTCTCACAGATTAGATCAATGCAAAATTCCAGTAACCAACCTTCGAGCTCCACTGGAATCCCCTCTCAACCATTACCCAATCCAAAGGGAGGCATTAATGCCATCACCCTAAGGTCTGGAACCATACTGCAGGAGAAGAATCAGGAGGAGCCAAGCTCACCAGAACACGCCTCAGCTGAAGAGGTAGTAGAGATAGAAGATGTTGAAAAAGAAGAGGACATACAGGACATAACTGAAAAAGAAGAAGCTCAACCACAGGAGGAAGCACCAAAAGGCGCAGACACTGCAGAAAACACCACTCCCATTCCATTTCCACAACTTGCAAGGAAATCCAGGAAGCAGCTGGAACCCAATTCCAAGATGGTAGAAATATTCAAAAAGGTTGAGGTAACTGTCCCTCTTTTTGATGTTATTCAACAGGTACCTAAATATGCAAAGTTTCTAAAAGATTTATGTATACATAAAGACAAAATTAATGAATTAGAAACTATTCCTTTAGGTAGTTCCGTATCTGCTTTAATGGGAGGATTACCCGAAAAGTGCAGTGACCCAGGTCCTTGTATAGTTAATTGTACTATTGGTGGTGTAGTAATTTATGACTGCATGTGTGATTTAGGAGCATGTGTTAGTATAATGCCTTTGTCTATATATGATATTTTGAGGCTCCCTCCCTTAAAAAGGCCGGCAGCTCGTTTTATGTTAGCAGATAAAAGCATTATTACAGTGGCTAGAGTTGCTGAAGATGTTTTAGTGAACATTAAAGGGCTTACATTCCCCACTGATTTTTATATCTTGGAGATGCCCCATAATGACTCAGATAAGCCATCATCAATCCTACTTGGAAGACCATTCCTGAAAACATCAAAATTCAAATTGGATACTTTTTCAGGAACATACTCTTTTGAAATAGATGGCCGAATAGTAATCTTCAATCTGAATGGAGTCATTGACAATCCTCCAGAAGATCATTCCATCTTCCAGTGTGATGTCATAGATGAAACTGTAGCTGAAGTTCACAAGGAAGAGTTAGAAGAGAGGCACACTGGACAAGGTCCAAGTGTGGGGACCCTCTTGACTGACAATGAGGGCACTTCGGCATTTTCACAAGCTCTAGACAATCCAGAACCTGCCCATGATCAGAAGTTGGAATTAAAACCCTTCCTTCCACATCTCAGATATGCTTATCTTGAGGATGAGCAGAAGTTTCCAGTTATCATTGCAAGGGAACTCACTTCTCAACAAGAAGAGCAGTTACTTGATGTGCTGAGGAGGCACAAGAAGGCAATTGGGTGGAGTTTGGCAGACATAGTGGGCATCAACCCTCAAGTATGTGAGCACAGAATATTTTTAAAAGAGGGGGCAAGACCAGTCCGTCAACCCCAAAGAAGATTGAATCCCACTATCTTTGAAGTTGTCAAAAAGGAAGTGACCAGACTGTTGGAAGCAGGTATCATCTATCCCATTTCAGACAGTGAATGGGTTAGCCCAGTACAAGTGGTGCCCAAGAAGTCTGGAGTCACTACGGTGAAGAATGAGTATGGAGAGCTCATAGCAACTAGAGTTCATAACGCTTGGAGAGTCTGCATTGATTACAGGCGTCTAAACTAAGCCACCCGTAAGGATCACTACCCACTTTCATTCATTGATCAAATACTGGATCGCCTGTCAGGTAAATCACATTATTGCTTTTTAGATGGTTACACAGGTTATTTCCAGATTCATATAGCTCCTGAGGATCAGGAAAAGACCACTTTTACATGTCCTTTTGGGACTTATGCTTACAAGAGAATGCCCTTTGGCTTGTGCAATGCACCAGCTACTTTCCAAAGGTGCATGATGAGTCTTTTCTCTGATCTTATTGAAGACTGTATGGAGGTTTTTATGGACAATTTTAGCGTTTATGGTGATTCTTTTAGCTTTTGCTTAGATGGATTATCTAGAGTATTAGATATATGTGTTAATACAAACCTTGTATTAAATTTTGAAAAATGTCACTTTATGGTAAAACAAGGGATTGTACTAGGACATGTGTTATCTAATAATGGAATTTCTGTAGACCCAACAAAGGTGAATGTTATTTCGAGTTTACCTTACCCCTCCTCTGTGAGGGAAGTCCGTTCGTTCGTTGGCCATGCAGGTTTTTACAGGAGATTCATAAAGGACTTCAGTAAGGTAGCACTCCCCTTGTCCAGATTACTGTAGAAAGATATTGAGTTCAAGTTCAGTGAGGATTGCAAACAAGCGTTTGATAAGCTGAAGACCGCCCTGACTCAAGCTCCAATTGTGAGAGGACCAGACTGGAGCCAGCCGTTTGAAATCATGTGCGATGCTTCCAAACATGCAGTAGGAGCAGCGCTAGCTCAGCGTGAAGGTAAGGATCCTTTTGTTATAGCTTATACGTCTAAGACTTTAGACGCTGCCCAGTCCAATTATACTACTACTGAGAAAGAGCTTCATGCTATTGTTTTTGCTCTGGATAAATTCTGAGCTTATTGGTGCACGAAATTGTGATCTCAGGCAACGGTGCCAGAAACTCTGTACGCACGTCTTAATAAATCGTTTTTCATTCACAACTTCGATACAACTAACCAGCAAGGGCACTGGGTCGTCCAAGTAATAAACCTTACGTGAGTAAGGGTCGATCCCACGGAGATTGTTGGTATGAAGCAAGCTATGGTCACCTTGTAAGTCTCAGTCAGGCGGATATCAAAAGGTTATGGAGTTTTCGAAATTAAATAATAAATAGAAAATAAGGATAGAAATACTTATGTAATTCATTGGTTAGAATTTCAGATAAGCGTATAGAGATGCATTCGTTCCTCTGAACCTCTGCTTTCCTGCTGTCTTCATCCAATCAATCTTACTCCTTTCCATGGCTGGCTTTATGTAAGGACATCACCGTTGTCAATGGATACTTTTTATCCTCTCTGGAAAATAGTCCGATACGCTGTCACTGCATGGCTAATCGTCTAGAGGCATCACCCTTGTCAATGGCTGCATCCCATCCTCTTGTGAAAATGGTCCAAATGCTCTGTCACAGCACGGCTAATCATCTGAGGTTCTCGATCATACTGGAATAGGATTCACCCTCCTTTTGCGTCTGTCACTACGCCCAGCACTCGCGAGTTTGAAGTTTGTCACAGTCATTCAATCCCAGAGTCCTACTCGGAATACCACAGACAAGGTTTAGACTTTTCGGACTCTCATGAATGCCGCCATCAATCTAGCTTATACCATGAAGATTCTGATTAAGAGATCCAAGAGATACTCATTCAATCTAAGGTAGAACAGAAGTGGTTGTCCAGCACGCGTTCATAGGGAATGATGATGATTGTCACGTTCATCACATTCAGATTGAAGTGTGAATGAATATCTTAGAAGCGGAATAAGTTGAATTGAATAGAAAAATAGTAGTACTTTGCATTAATCTTTGAGGAACAGCAGAGCTCCACACCTTAATATATGGAGTGCAGAAACTCTACCGTATGAAAATACATAAGTGATAATGGTTCAGGCATGGCCGAATGGCCAGCCCCCATGAAAGTCTAAGATAGCATAAAACTGATCAAAGATGATCAAAAGATGATCAAAAGATGTCTAATACAATAGTAAAAAGTCCTATTTACACTAAACTAGTTACTAGGGTTTACAGAAGTAAGTAATTGATGCATAAATTCACTTCCGGGGCCCACTTGGTGTGTGCTTGGGCTGAGCTTGAATGTTACACGTGTAGAGGTCAATCTTGGAGTTGAACGCCAGTTTGTAACGTATTTCTGGCGTTCAACTCTGGCTTGTGACGTGTTTCTGGCGTTTAATTCCAGACAGCAGCGTAGAACTGGCGTTCAACGCCCTTTTACGTCTTCTAAACTCGGCCAAAGTATGGACTATTATATATTGCTGGAAAGCCCTGGATGTCTACTTTCCAAAGCAATTGAAAACGCGCCATTTTGAGTTCTTTAGCTCCATAAAATCCACTTTGAGTGCAGGGAGGTCAGAATCCAACAGCATCAGCAGTCCTTCTTCAACCTCTGAATCTGATTTTTGCTCAAGTCCCTCAATTTCAGCCAGAAAATACCTGAAATCACAGAAAAACACACAAACTCATAGTAAAGTCCAGAAATGTGAATTTAACATAAAACTAATAAAAACATCCCTAAAAGTAACTAGATCCTACTAAAAACATACTAAAAACAATGCCAAAAAGCATATAAATTATCCGCTCATCACAACACCAAACTTAAATTGTTGCTTGTCCCCAAGCAACCAAAAATTAAATAGGATAAAAAGTAGAGAATATACTATAAATTCGAAACTATCAATGAAACATAGCTCCAATCAAATGAGCAGGACTTATAGCTTTTTGCCTCTTAAATAGTTTTGTAGGAACTCAGAGTTTAGATAGTGTTATTGATTCTCCTAGTTCAGTATTTTGATTCTTGAACACAGCTACTTTATGAGTCTTGGTCGTGGTCCTAAGCACTTTGTTTTCCAGTATTACCACCGGATACATAAATGCCACAGACACATAATTGGGTGAACCTTTTCAAATTGTGACTCAGCTTTGCTAAAGTCCCCAATTAGAGGTGTCCATGGTTCTTAAGCACACTCTTCTTTTGCTTTGGACCTTGACTTTAACCGCTCAGTCTCAAGTTTTCACTTGACACCTTCACGCCACAAGCACATGGTTAGGGACAACTTGGTTTAGCCACTTAGGCCAGGATTTTATTCCTTTAGGCCCTCCTATCCACTGATGCTCAAAGCCTTGGGATCCTTTTTATTTACCCTTGCCTTTTGGTTTTAAGGGTTATTGGCTTTTTGCTCTTGCCTCTTGGTTTTAAGAGCTTTTGGCTTTTTCTGCTTGCTTTTTCTTATTATAATTTTTTTTTCTTCTTTCTATTTTTTCGCTATTTTTTTTTTTGCAAGCTTTGTTCTTTGCTGCTTTTTCTTGCTTCAAGAATCATTTTTATGATTTTTCAGATTATCAAATAAAATGT
>NC_029791.2:42984566-42988039 GCF_000816755.2 Arachis ipaensis | reverse complement strand
AAGTATTTCCCCCGAACCATTGTAATATAATTCTTTGGGTTTGGGTTCTTACTTTGATCATGGTTCCTAGTGATCCATGCATTGGCATAGAACTCTTGAACCATTAGGATGCCGACTTGTTGGATGGGGTTTGTTAGAACTTCCCAACCTCTTCTTTGGATTTCATGTCGGATCTCTGGATACTTATTCTTCTTGAGCTTGAAAGGGACCTCGGGGATCACCTTCTTCTTGACCACAACATCATAGAAGTGGTCTTGATGAGCTTTGGAGATGAATCTTTCCATCTCCCATGACTCAGAGGTGGAAGCTTTTGTCTTCCCTTTCCCTTTTCTAGAGGATTCTCCGGTCTTGGGTGCCATCAATGGTAATGGAAAAACAAAAAGCTTATGTTTTTACCACACCAAACTTAGAATATTGCTCGCCCTCGAGAAAGAGAAGAAAGAATAGATGAAGACGAAGAAGAAAATATGGAGGAAAGGGGGGAGGGGTGTATTCGGCCAAGAAGGGGAAGAGAGGGTTGTGTTGTGTGAAAATGAAGAAGAATGGAGGGCTTTATATAGGGAAGGGAGGTTGAGGTGATTGGTAAAGAGTTTTGGGGAAGAGTGTTTATGGGATTGTGTGAAAGAGGGGTGAGAAGAAGTGAGTGGAGGTAGGTGGGGATCCTGTGGGGTCCACAGATCCTGAGGTGATCCTGTGGGGTCCACAGATCCTGAGGTGTTCAAGGATTTACAACCTTGCACCAAATTAGGCATGCAAAATGCCCTTGCACACAACTCTGGGCATTCAGCGCCGGATTGGTGCTTGTTCTGGGCGTTGAACGCCCATTTGTTGCCCATTTCTGGCGTTGAACGCCAGAACCATGCTTGTTCTGGGCGTTCAGCGCCAGCTCTTCTCCAAGGTGCAATTCTGGTGATCAAACGCCCAGATGCTGCCCATTTTGGGTGTTCAGCGCCAGAACCATGCTCTGTTCTGGCGTTGAACGCCAGCCAGATGCTCCTTACTGGCGTTTAAACGCCAGTGAGATCCTCCTCCAGGGTATGATTTTTCTTCTGCTGTTTTTGATTCTGTTTTTAATTTTTCTATTTTTTTCGTGACTCCACATGATCATGAACCTAAGAAAACATGAAAAACAAATAAAAATAAAATTAGATAAAAATTGGGTTGCCTCCCAACAAGCGCTTCTTTAATGTCAATAGCTTGACAGTGGGCTCTCATGGAGCCTCACAGATGTTCAGAGCATTGTTGAGACTTCCCAACACCAAACTTAGAGTTTGGATATGGGAGTTCAACACCAAACATAGAGTTTGGTTGTGGCCTCCCAACACCAAACCTAGAGTTTGACTGTGGGGGCTCTGGTTGACTCTGTTTTGAGAGAAGCTTTTTATGCTTCCTCTCCATGTTTATAGAAGGATAACCTTGAGTTGTAAACACAAGGAAGTCCCCATTCAATTGAAGGACTAATTCACCTCTGTCAACATCAATCACAGCTCTTGTTGTGGCTAGGAAGGGTCTTCCAAGGATGATGAATTCATCTTCATCCTTCCCAGTATCTAGGACTATGAAATCAGCAGGGATGTAAAGGCCTTCAACCTTTACTAACACATCCTCTACTCGTCCATAAGCCTATTTTCTTGAATTATCTGCCATCTCTAATGAGATTTTAGCAGCTTGCATCCCATAGATTCCCAGTTTCTCTATAACAGAGAGGGGCATGAGGTTTGTCCCTAAACCAAGGTCACACAGAGCTTTTTCAAAGAACATGGTGCCTATGGTACAAGGTATTATGAACTTTCTAGGATCCTATTTCTTCTGAGGCAATGTCAGTTGATCCAGATCACTCAGTTCATTGGTGAACAAAGGAGGTTTATCTTCCCAAGTCTCAATACCAAATAATTTGGCATTCAGCTTCATGATTGCACCAAGGTACTTGGTAACTTGCTCTTTAGTAACATCCTCATTCTCTTCAGAAGAAGAATACTCATCAGAGCTCATGAAGGGCGTAAGGAGGTTCAATGGAATCTCTATGGCCTCTAGATGAGTCTCAGATTCCTTTGGTTCCTCAGAGGGAAACTCCTTATTGATCACTAGACGTCCCAGGAGGTCTTCCTCACTGGGATTCACGTCCTCAACCTCCCTTACAGGTTTGGCCATGGTAATTAATTTAATGGCCTTGCACTCTCCTTTTGGATTTCTTCTGTATTGCTTGGGAGAGTACTAGGAGGAATTTCAGTGATCCTTTTACTCAGCTGGCCCACTTGTGCTTCCAAATTTCTAATGGAGGACCTTGTTTCATTCATGAAACTTACAGTGGCCTTAGATAGATCAGAGACTAAGTTTGCTAAATTAGATATATTTTGTTCAGAGTTCTCTGTCTGTTGCTGAGTGGATGATGGAAAAGGTTTACTATTGTTAAACCTATTTCTTCCACCATTATTAAAGCCTTGTTGAGGCTTTTGTTGATCCTTCCATGAGAGATTTGGGTGATTTTTCCATGAGAGATTATAGGTGTTTCCATATGGTTCACCCATGTAATTTACCTCTGCTATTGCAGGGTTTTCAGGATCATAGGCCTCTTCTTCAGAAGATGCCTCTTGAGTACTGTTGGATGCAGCTTGCATTCCATTCAGACTCTGAGAAATCATATTGACTTATTGAGTCAATATTTTGTTCTGAGCCAATATGGCATTCAGAGTATCAATTTCAAGAACTCCCTTCTTCATAGGCGTCTCATTACTCACAGGATTCCTCTCAGAAGTGTACATGAACTGGTTATTAGCAACCATGTCAATGAGTTCTTGAGCTTCTGCAGGCATTTTCTTTAAGTGAATGGATCCACCTGCAGAGGTATCCAATGACATTTTAGCTAATTCAGACAGACCATCATAGAATATGTCCAGGATGGTCCATTCTGAAAGCAAGTCAGAAGGACACTTTTTGGTCAGTTCTTTGTATCTCTCCCAAGCTTCATAGAGGGATTCACCTTCTTTCTGTCTGAAGGTCTGAACATCCACTCTAAGCTTAGCTTTTGAGTAGGAAAGAACTTGGCTAAGAAAGCCTTGACCAGCTTATCTCAAGAGTTCAGGCTATCCTTAGGTTGAGAGTCCAACCATACTCTAGCTCTGTTTCTTACAGCAAAAGGGAAAAGCATGAGCCTGTAGACTTCAGGATCTACTCCATTAGTCTTAACAGTATCACATATCTACAAGAATTCAGTTAAAAACTGAAAAAGATCTTCAGATGGAAGTCCATGAAACTTGCAGTTCTGCTGCATCAGAGAAACTAATTGAGGTTTCAGCTCAAAATTGTTTGCTCCAATGCCAGGAATGGAGATGCTTCTTCCATGTAAATTGGAATTAGGTGCAGTAAAGTCACCAAGCATCCTTCTTGCATTATTATTATTTTCGGCTGCCATCTCCTCTTCTTGTTCGAAAATTTCTGAAAGGTGCTTGCTGGATTGTTGTAATTTAGCTTCT
>NC_029791.2:42982647-42984403 GCF_000816755.2 Arachis ipaensis | reverse complement strand
AAAATCAAAACTTAAAATAATTAGTTAATTAAAAAGAAATTTTGAAAAAAATTAGAGAGAGAGGGAGTTAGTTAGGTAGTTTTGAAAAAGATAAGAAACAAATAAAAAGTTAGTTAGTTAGTTGAAACAAATTTGAAAATCAATTTTGAAAAGATAAGAAGATAAGAAGTTAGAAAGGATATTTTAAAATCAAATTTTGAAAAAGATAAGATAAAGAGATATTTTTGAAAAGATATGATTGAAATTAGTTTTGAAAAAGATTTGATTTTTAAAATCACAATTAATGACTTGATTTACAAGAAATCACAAGATATGATTCTAAAACTCAAAGTTTGAATCTTTCTTAACAAGCAAGTAACAAACTTGAAATTTTTGAATCAAAACATTAATTGATGATGTTATTTTCGAAAATTAGGAGATAAAGATAAGAAAAATATTTTTGAAAATATTTTTAAAATTTTCGAAAATAAATAAGAAAAATGAAAAAGATTTGATTTTTGAAAAAGATTTTGAAAAAGATAAGATTTTTAAATTGAAAATTTGATTTGACTCATAAAAACAACTAGATTTTAAAAAGTTTTGAAAAAGTCAACTCAAATTTTCGAAATTTATGAGTGAAAACGGGAAAGATATTTTTTTTTATTTTTGAATTTTTAATGATGAGAGGGAAAAACATGAAAAAGACTCAATGCATGAAAATTTTGGATCAAAACAATGAATGCATGCAAGAATGCTATGAATGTCAAGATGAACACCAAGAACACTTTGAATGTCAAGATGAACATCAAGAACTTATTTTTGAAAAATTTTTAATGCAAAAAAAAACATGCAAGACACCAAACATAAAAATTTTTCATGTATAGACACTATGAATGCAAGAATGCATATGAAAAACAAGAAAAGACACAAAACATGAAAATGCAAAGATCAAACAAGAAGATTTACCAAGAACAACTTGAAGATCATGAAGAACACTATGAATGCATGAATTCTTCGAAAATTTTATGCAAACTTTAAAACATGCAATTGACACCAAACTTGAAATTGACTCAAGACTCAAACAAGAAACACAAAATATTTTTTTAATTTTTATTATTTTATGATTTTTTTTTGGATTTTTCGAAAATTAATTTGAAAAAGAAAAATAAGGATTCCAAATTTTTTAATATGAATTACAGGAATCGTGTACTCTTAGTCTAAAGCTCCAATCTGAGGGTTAGGCATGGCTTACTAGCCAGCCAAGCTTTAGAAGATATTGATACTTTCCATGTATAGAGCAACTAAGTGTTTGAAAATCAACAAGCTCTTGTGATAATAAGTTGAAACCCCAGTCCAAAAGATTAGACATGGCTTACAGCCAGCAGGATTCAACAAATCATCATGAAACACTAGAATTCATTCTTTAAAATTCTGAAGAAAAATATATTCTTGAAAACACATATTTTTTATTTTTTTATTTTTTTTCAAAAACAAAGGAGAAATTTTTGAAAATTTTTTTTTTTGAAAATATTTTTTTTTTGAAAACTTTTTGAAAATAAGAAGAAAATTACCCAATCTAAGCAACAAGATGATCCGTCAATTGTCCAAACTCGAACAATCCCCGGCAACGGCGCCAAAAACTTGGTGCAGGAAATTGTGATCTCAGGCAACGGCGCCAGAAACTCTGTACGCACGTCTTAATAAATCGTTTTTCATTCACAACTTCGATACAACTAACCAGCAAGTGCACTGGGTCGTCCAAGTAATACAAGTAATA
>NC_029791.2:42977852-42981752 GCF_000816755.2 Arachis ipaensis | reverse complement strand
GCTTTATATAAGGACATCACCGTTGTCAATGGCTACTTTTTATCCTCTCTGGAAAATGGTCCGATGCGCTATCACTGCATGGCTAATCATCTGGAGGCATCACCCTTGTCAATGGCTGCATCTCATCCTCTTGTGAAAATGGTTCAAATGCTCTGTCACAGCACGGCTAATCATCTGAGGTTCTCGATCATACTGGAATAGGATTCACCCTCCATTTGCGTCTGTCACTACGCCCAGCACTCACGAGTTTGAAGTTCGTCACAGTCATTCAATCCCAGAGTCCTACTCGGAATACCACAGACAAGGTTTAGACTTTCCGGACTCTCATGAGTCAGGCACACGTTCATAGGAAATGATGATGATTGTCACATTAATCACATTTAGGTTGAAGTGCGAATGAATATCTTAGAAGCGGAATAAGTTGAATTGAATAGAAAAACAGTAGTACTTTGCATTAATCTTTGAGGAACAGCAGAGCTCCACACCTTAATCTTTGGAGTGTAGAAACTCTACCGTTAAAAATACATAAGTGAATAGAGGGTAAGCATGGCCGAATGGCCAGCCTCCCATGGAGGTAAGATGATAAAAAGATGATCAAAAGATGTATAATACAATAGTAAAAAGCCCTAGCTATTTATACTAAACTAGTTACTAGGGTTTACAAAAGTAAGTAATTGATGCATAAATCCACTTCTGGGGCCCACTTGGTGTGTGCTTGGGCTGAGCTTGAATGTTACACGTGTAGAGGTCAATCTTGGAGTTGAACGCCAGTTTGTAACATATTTCTGGCGTTCAACTCTGGCTTGTGATGTGTTTCTGGCGTTTAACTCCAGACAACAGCATAGAACTGGCGTTCAACGCCCTTTTACGTCATCTAAACTCGGCCAAAGTATACACTATTATATATTGCTGAAAAGCTCTGGATGTCTACTTTCCAACGCAATTAGAAGAGTGCCATTTTGAGTTCTGTAGCTCCAGAAAATCCACTTTGAGTGCAGGGAGGTCAGAATCCAACAGCATCAGCAGTCCTTCTTCAACTCTGAATCTGATTTTTGCTCAAGTCCCTCAATTTCAGCCAGAAAATACCTGAAATCACAGAAAAATACACAAAATCATATTAAAGTCCAGAAATGTGAATTTAACATAAAAACTAATAAAAACATCCCTAAAAGTAACTAGATCCTACTAAAAACATACTAAAAACAATGCCAAAAAGCGTATAAATTATCCGCTCATCACTTATTTACTTGGTACTAGAGTAGTAGTGTACTCGGACCATGCAGCTTTAAAGTATCTATTAGCTAAAAAGGAGTCCAAACCAAGGCTTATACGTTGGATACTGCTATTACAAGAATTTGATTTAGAAATAAAGGATAGAAGTGATAACAAGAACTTAGTGGCAGACCACTTGAGTAGCCTTGAGCACGTTAAGGATGATTCTACTCCTATAGATGATAATTTTCCATTTGATAACCTACAAGCAGTATCTGAGGTAGTCCCTTGGTATACACCTGTAGCTAATTATCTAGTTAGCCGCACATTTCCTCCAAACTTTTCTAAGCATCAAAGAGACAAGCTGAAAAGCGAATCTAAATATTATATATGGGATGACCCATATTTATGGAGATGTGGCGCTGATCAGGTAATTAGACGGTGTGTGCCTCAATCAGAATTCCAGTCTATTTTAGAGGCCTGTCACTCATCTGAGAGTGGAGGACATTTTGGCCCTCAAAGAATAGCAAGAAAGATCTTAGACTGTGGATTCTGGTGGCCTACTCTTTTTAGAGATGCTGCTGAGTTTTGTAAATCTTGTCTCCCATGCCAAAAATTTGGTAATATATCCAGGAGGGATGAAATACCTCAACAAATTATGCTTTTCTGTGAAATTTTTGATGTTTAGGGCATTGACTTCATGGGTCCATTTCCAAATTCTAATGGTTATTTTTATATATTGTTAGCAGTGGATTACGTTTCCAAATGGGTGGAAGCAATTCCTACCCGCACTGATGATGCTAACACTATTGTTTCCTTTGTGAGAAACCATATTATTTGTCGCTTTGGATCACCACGGGCAATCGTGAGCGATCAAGGCACCTATTTTTGTAATAGGAGACTAACAGGATTAATGAAGAAGCATGGGATAATTCATAAGGTTGCGACAGGATACCATTCTCAGACCAATAGGCAAGCCGAGGTGTCAAACAGAGAGATAAAGCGTATCTTGCAGAAGATAGTCAAACTTCATAGAAAAGACTGGAGCACCAAGCTACAAGATGCACTCTGGGCATATAGGACAGCATACAAAACACCCATTGGGATGAGTCCTTTCCGCTTAGTTTATGGAAAATCTTGCCATCTCCCAGTTGAAGTAGAGCACAGAGCCTTTTGGGCAGTCAAGGAGTGCAACATGGGAATTGAGAAAGCCGGAGCTGAAAGGAAGTTGCAACTGCAAGAACTGGAGAGCCTTCGCCTAGAAGCTTATGAGAACTCAAGACTATACAAGGAAAAGATGAAGGCTGTACATGATCAGCACATCAAGTAAAAAGAGTTCCAACCTGGGGATTTAGTCCTCCTTTACAAATCTCGACTGAGGCTCATGCCAGGTAAGTTGCGATCAAGATGGGAAGGTCCATACAGAGTAGAGAAGGCCGAACCGTACGGAGTTTATCACCTAAGTCATCCTTCAAGTTCTGAACTTATCAAAGTTAATGGACAACGCCTGAAGCTATACCATGGCGAGAAGATGCAGAAAAACAAGGAGCTTGAGATCTTCCTCTTGGAAGATCCCCACATAGCAGAAGATTGAGCTAGTGGAGCGTCCAACTTACGGACGTTAAAACAAAGTGCTAGGTGGGAGACAACCCACCATGGTATGATCGTTCTTTTCTTTATTTTTAGTTTTTCTATTTAATAACTCTTCTCTTTATCAGTACATTTCGTGCATCTGCATTTGCATATTCTTATTATTTAAAAAAAAAAAGTGCCACGCAACGCGACCGCACCAACGACCCGTCCGCGTCGCAAGGAGAGGGGAGAAAATAAAAAACGAACAGAGAGTCACGCTGGAGCGTGGATGGAGGCGTGCCAGTGGCACAAATCGTCCCACGCGACCGCGTTGCTGACACGTCCGTGTCACATGGGAATAATGGCCTCCCCCGCGACTGCGTGTCCTACGCGGCTGCGTGCCCTGATTTTTGACGTGAAAAGGGTGCGCAACGAATTACTGTGCACGAGTGGTGCTGGATTGGTGCTGAACGCACAATTCTATCCACACGGACGCATGGCTCACGCGTCCGCGTCGTTCCCTTCTGAAGCCCACTCACGCGATCGCATGCCCCACACGATCGTGTCACCCCAAATTTGGCAAATATATCAATTCGAACAGAGAGTTGTGCAGGCGCGAAGCTGCACTCACGCCAGAAGCACAACATGGGTCACGTGACCGTGTGACCGACGCGACCGCGTCACCTTACTTGAAGCGCAATCGCGCGAGCGCGTGCCCCACGCGGCCGCGTCGCCTGCGCCGCACAGCTCAAACTTAATTACCAAAATATCCTATCTTCCTCTTCTCCAAATCCTAATTTCTCTTTTCCCTCCTTATTTCTTCCTTCTATCTCCCCTTTCTCTCTCTCTCTTTCACCTCCATTAACAAGGTTTTATTTTCTTCTTCCCTCTTTCCTTTTCTATCATTCTTCTTATTTTATATGTTATTTTCTTTTCTTTTCTTTTTCTTTTCATTATTCATATTTTCCTTCTTCTTCTTTCCTTTTTACATGGTGTTAGATTTTAATTTGAGTCATTATTCATCATTATATGATTTTCGGTTGTTGCGAATTGTTTGGCAATTATATATTATTTTCTTTAAAGGGTTGCTTGCATGTTCACTTTAATACTTTCTAT